>NW_016157895.1:53384-71058 GCF_001687245.7 Rhagoletis zephyria
ATCGACAAATTTTGTTCAGCGATGAGGCTCATTTCTGGTTGAATGGCTTCGTAAATAAGCAAAATTGCCGCATTTGGAGTGAAGAGCAACCAGAAGCCGTTCAAGAACTGCCCATGCATCCCGAAAAATGCACTGTTTGGTGTGGTTTGTACGCTGGTGGAATCATTGGACCGTATTTTTTCAAAGATGCTGTTGGACGCAACGTTACGGTGAATGGCGATCGCTATCGTTCGATGCTAACAAACTTTTTGTTGCCAAAAATGGAAGAACTGAACTTGGTTGACATGTGGTTTCAACAAGATGGCGCTACATGCCACACAGCTCGCGATTCTATGGCCATTTTGAGGGAAAACTTCGGAGAACAATTCATCTCAAGAAATGGACCGGTAAGTTGGCCACCAAGATCATGCGATTTGACGCCTTTAGACTATTTTTTGTGGGGCTACGTCAAGTCTAAAGTCTACAGAAATAAGCCAGCAACTATTCCAGCTTTGGAAGACAACATTTCCGAAGAAATTCGGGCTATTCCGGCCGAAATGCTCGAAAAAGTTGCCCAAAATTGGACTTTCCGAATGGACCACCTAAGACGCAGCCGCGGTCAACATTTAAATGAAATTATCTTCAAAAAGTAAATGTCATGGACCAATCTAACGTTTCAAATAAAGAACCGATGAGATTTTGCAAATTTTATGCGTTTTTTTTTAAAAAAAAGTTATCAAGCTCTTAAAAAATCACCCGTTAGTAATAAGTTTTTATACTTAATTTTTTTGAAACTAGATAAACATTGGCCGTTATGAGTGGACCAAAAGTTGGCTATTATAGTAGACTACTACGAAATTCCCCAGAAGCTATACATGTATATATTACCGGACAAACCCGATCTTAGGACAGGCTCCACAGTATTTTTGAGCAGAACTCCTTTTTGGGTAAGCGGCCTCCGGCCGCGCTTCAAAAAAATAACCCTCATCAGTCCAACTCCAACTACGCAGTCCACAATATTGTTGCGTCCAACTTGATTTCGATTGTGATTGTGGGCTGTGTGTGTTTTCGTTGACAATTCTTTTATCTTTTGTTTACAGTTTTGCTACGAAAAAGCGAATTCAATATTTTTGTCTTTCATTTTCTTATCATTACCAACCTTTTTCTTTTGTTCATATTTTAATTTGGACAGCCAATTGACAGTAAATCACAGCTAGTACATTAAAGATGATAAATCATGACGACAAATATATCTAAAATACTAGTGAAGACATCGATTGGAATGAGTGGAACGTGAGTTTTCAAGTATTTTTCAGCGAAAACTGGTTTTCGTTTGATAGATTTTACATGGACGAAAACACAAGTTTTTAGGTCGAAAACCAGTTATAGCAACGAAAACATGTTTTCGATGTCGGTGCGAACATGGTATAAGGGGTATTTAAAAAAATAATGTACATTATTTGATCGCATCTCTCATCTTTTTTACCTTCCTTTTATTAGCTCGGGATGTAACTATGTAATATTGATGCGCCTAAAAGATGCAGCGATTTCTATTCTCAAGTTACATACCTGATGACAGTACGAATGGCTATTATAATAGGGAGGTTCTAGTTTTTTAAACTATAATTGGTGATTCGAAATAACGCACATATGTTTGTACATATCCCCAATCATAACTCACAATTTCGTATATATCATAAAAAAAATTTTTCTTTAGAACAAAATTTGTGTTTAAAGGGCAGAAAAATTTTAAAAGCTACTTGAGTAAACGGCCCTAATTTTTATATTTTCATAACACAACCATTAATAACATAATTTTTTCTAGTCCAAAATAACGTTGCAATATATGAAGGAACATCTACATTTGTCAAAGGCTTTATAACCACTGCATCTAAACAACTTTTAAATACGGACCAACTTCTAATGAAATCGCAGGTAATAAATCCATTGAACAAAAATACTACGTTAGCACTAGTTCGGCCGACGAGTCTCCGGAGTTACTATTTTACCTTTTTCCAGTCCTATTCTGCGTTGGTAACATACATTTTGTTACCGGTAGATAAAGTTCCAGGTAATTTTTCAGCCCTTTTGACATTCGCTCACTGGTACATTTTCTTACCATCTCATAAGCAGGTAACAAAATGTTGCCCTGTGAAGTATGCAACACCAGAATTTAGACAAAACTTCATAGCTGAATTGCTGAATAGATTAAATTGTTGCCAAGATACTTAGAATTGCGATTACAAATGTCAAACTGAACTAAGGAAATGTCAAAAATCGATCGTTATCTTATAATCAACCTGGTTAACAAACTCGACATTCGTGCTTAAAAATAATTCGTCTATAGATCGATAATTGGTTATGGCACTACGACCGGTAGGTCTATTGTGCCCTTAGCTCATCACAATACCTCGACTAGCCCTAGAGAGACTCTAAAAATGCGGTGATAGTGTAAGTGGTGAGAGTCGGCCTCACCGTTCCCAGAGTAGTTCTGGAAACCCAGGCCAACGCACCATAGGACACTATTGGTGTTACTATCATGGTGTACATACATTTTTAGACTCTAGGAGTGCACCCCCAGGATTTTCCCGCTAGACGTTTACACACCATCCTCGCTCTCGTAGCCTTCGAGGTGACCACATCAACATGAGTCATCGACAGAAGCTTAGAGCCCAGGATAAGTCGCAGATACTTAACCTCTGTGGCGACATTGATCGTGACCCCATCCAAGGTCAAGTTCCTCATCCCCTGAAGAGTTCGTTTTTATAGTAAAGGGGACTATGTCTGACTTGGAAGGATTGATATTTAAGCCACACCACTTTTTTGCAAGGTTGAGTCCTCTTTTTTGTATGATGTCACAGAGAGTACTAGCGAACTTCCCTCTATACTATATCATCCGCGAATCCTTGGCATCGCACGCCCTCATTAGTGAGTATATGCAGTTCGTCACCAACACAGCTCCACCCGTCTTCTGGACACTCTTTCGTCGTTTGTATTTGAACGACGCTATGACGCGATCCTAGTCTGAAGCAACCTTGCTATCCATCTGTGGATGATTGGATGAACATTATGTTCCTCAAGTGCTCTGCCGACTCCCAGGTGGGAGGCGTTCTTGAAGGCCCCCTCGATGTCAAATAAGGCTCATCACACTCAAAGGCCCCTTGTATTTATTCTGTCAGAGTTTACAGCGCAGTGTACGTGGATCTGCCTACTCTGTACGCGTGGAATGCGTGGGGTGTGTTTCATAGTGTTAAATCTGATGGCATGGTCGATAATTTTCTCCATAGCCCTTAACATAAAGGAGGTTGGACTTATCGGCCTGAAAGACTTGGCAAAAGAGTAATCCGTCTTACCTACTTTCGGGATAAATATAACCCGTGCCCCGCCACACAACGAGAATGTTTGGCAGTGTTAAACCTGATGTTATGGTCGAGAATTTTCTCCATAGCCTTCAACATAAAGGAGATGAAACTTAGCGGCCTGAAAGACTTGGCAAGAGAGTAATTCTCTTACCTACCTTCGGAATAAAGATAACCCAGGCCCCCGCCACACCACTGGAATGTGGGCTAGACTGTTCCTCATAATATCCACAAGATGTGGAAGTAGGAGCTCCGCACCCTGCTTCAGCAACACTGGACACACGCCATCCACACCGGGAGCCTTGTACCGTTCAGTTTATCAGGCTATTAGCCAGCTTCCTGTCCGATGGAGGTGGCCTGTTCGTACGAGATCCCGTATCCCAGAGGTTGGAATGGCGTCCGGGAAGTGGGCCGACAGCAAGGTGAGTGCCCTTTCCTGTTCAGTACCTGAAAAGTCCCATTACGTAGCCTAATAGCCAACCTGATCCCTGTTTTGTCTCTCGCCAAGGCTTTGTGAAGCCTAGCAGCTGCAGAAGTAGATGCAGTGTTCTCACAGAAGGTCCTAAAGCTGCTACGCTTAGCCTTTCTAATCTCCTTATTGTATTTTGTCAGACTGAGATACCCCCATTACCCGGTGCGCTTTTCTCGATTGAAAAGTCTCCGCACTCTTTCCTAAGTACTGAGAGTTCGCGTGACCACCAGGGAGGCTGGCCCTTTCCCTTTGGCCTTGACATGGGACAGCTGGAATTAAAGGCATCCAAAATAATGCCATTCAGCCTGTTGACCCTGTGCTCTAACTCCATACAATCAACCTTTCTATGTTGTGCCTCTAACTTGGTTAGGTTCAACCTTAGTCTTAGACTATGTTCAAACATGCCAATTATATGAGGCAATTAAGCTTTAAATTGCGGCATTGAGTTTGGTGTTCACACACACGTCAGCTGCGCAATTAGCGATACGAAATCAGCTGCTGGATTACCTACAATGATGAAAAAAGTTTGTACAATCGTACCTTTATTTAGTTTGAAAGTACATTCCGTACAAACACACAATTTTAGGTACATGTAGAACGTAACCAAATAACTTCTCAGGAAATCAGTTCTTATTTTTCTAGAGCGGGCAACTGGTCTAATAGCTTCCCTTTTTTGTGAAGGGGCATACAAATGATATAGAAGCGTGGTCAAATAGCGCAACTGTAATTGATTTCGCTAGATACACCGAAAATATTTATTTTTAAAACATCACATCGAAGAACTGGGAGGAAAGTGATTCACCTTTTCTACAACATAGTTTTGTCTCGCGCTGCTCGAAGAGATTCTTTTCATAACCAAAATTTGTTTAATGTGATTACCAAAGTTGATATGGTATCGATGGGAATTGTTATCCTCCTATGTTTTTATGTAGAAATACATATCGTCGATGTTTTTGCAAAACCGCCCATCGCCCAATTGCAAAACCGCCTATCTACGGCACTCAAATTTTACAGGAGAGCGAAAAAACGGTTTATTCTTTTAAGGCGTTGCCTTGATAGGCG
Source organism: Rhagoletis zephyria (assembly GCF_001687245.7). Taxonomy (NCBI): domain Eukaryota; kingdom Metazoa; phylum Arthropoda; class Insecta; order Diptera; family Tephritidae; genus Rhagoletis; species Rhagoletis zephyria. The sequence continues at coordinate 58,257 of NW_016157895.1, forward strand.
GTATATTCTGTAGCTATTATTTCACAAATCTGTTGTTTTAATAACGATTTAACGATTTTTATGCATAAATCTCGATGCCTGGAGTTCAGGGTTACCAAATCTCATTTTTGCCACAACGGCGATTTAGGCGGTTTTGCAAAAACATCGACGATATTTACTCTTTAGGTACATCTGTCTACTTTTAGGTAAAGTTTTCCGTAAATTAGGTAAAATTTTATAATTCACTTTTCCATACCTGATGGAATATCAGCTGTAAAAGGAGACCAGAAACAAACAGCTAACTGCCCTTTGTTTTAATAAACATACCTCCAAGTCAAAATTAAACATACCTACCAGGGTTGCATTTAGAATCTGACACAAATTAATTGCCAATTTGAAATTTTGTATGATAAATTGGGTAATAATTAATTAATAATAATAAGGAGAAGATTCTTAATTGTCAATTAGGTGCCTGTTTGAACATAGTCTTAGTACTTCCTCGTACTTAATCCAGTCTGTTTTCATGGGGTTTTTCTTGGGGTAACCTGTTCGAACGTCTGCTCCCAGTGTAAATCAGATAATCCTATGATCAGACAGTGAGGGCTCACTGAGCCCCGCCACTGATCAATCAGAGGACTGGCCATTCTGCTGCTGAGGGTAATGTATTGTAATTCCTCTCTGATCGTAGTGATGCACGTTGGTTCATTTCCAACATGGTGAAAGCACAGGTCTTCGCTAATTATATATTCCAGAAGGCACTCACCCCTACGGTTTGTGTTCGAGCTGCCCCACTTCATGTTGTGCATCGCATCCAAGTCGTGTCCTGTGGCAGTATTCTAAAAGCTGCTGTACCTCCATCTCCTTACCATTCACTGTTAGAGTAGCCTGGACCGATACCAGATCCTGTGTAAGAAACTCTGTAATGCAGAAATAATTAATATTACTCTTTAGCTCTGGGCCTCTCACAGGAGAGGTCCCAAGTAACGATATTGCTGTTGTGATTGAGGCCCCTCACCTGACCCCTGTAGGTTCACGCATCCTGTATCAGTAGAATTCCCAGGACCTCCAATACCAGATTGACTGTACTAAAATTAATTTAAATATTGGGAAACTTTAAACAGATAAGAACGTAAATTACCGCTCTCGTTTTTGCGTTACTTTACAGAGTTTTTCGGTTACTGAACGACAGTAAAAGCTAACTAGCCACAATTTCGAACCCTTTTATTAATGTACAGACTTTTTATAGGGTTTATGAATTTTATACGGGTTTTTACTCTTTAGATGAGCAGCCTTAACGTTTAAACTTGTTAACACCAGTGGTTACTTCTATTTACATATATATTTCTTTCAGGTTACTATGCAATCAGTTTTATGTTCGTTAAAAGATTCAAAAATGAATATAAAGCAGCTGCATGAAAAAAAACAGTAATGTCTTCACCACGAACTTTTTACCAACTATTAACCTGTAATTTTATATAGAAGAATAAAACTCCATAAAGAAATTAATTTAAAAATGTTTGTTTTTCAATCTTCCGTATCCGAAGCGGTAGCATATATTTGGCTGCTCGCTGAAGGTTCCAATGGTACATAAGTTGAATGAAAACATCGGGAAAATATAGTGCGCAGATCTGCCCTTTCTTGTCGCTTTGGAGATTCTGGAATGCAATCCTCGTCGTCAGAGGTTGAAGATCCCACGAACTTGGGTACATCTGTTTCACGTACTGTTACGCTGGAATCTGTTTTATTGTGTGTAATCTGCGATATTTCTACCTCCATAGATACAGGTTGCAGCATGCTTCTATAGGAGACTGATTTCGCATTAGCCGGCCGATCATTATTTCGAGGAATACCAAGAGAAGAAGGAAAACTTCGTTTATCTCTGCAACTTTCAAATTGAAATAACGATGAACTATTGCTTATCGTCGATTCTTCGGCAATGCACTTTTGCTTCAAATCCTGTTTAAGACTTTTAGATTGATTTGCTGCCTTTGAAGGTTTCAATTTCCGTTTTCGGGCTGTTTTCAATGCTGCAGTTTCTTGGACTTCGGTTTCATGACAGCTATCATAAAAACTTACTTCTTCTGGTGACAACGTTGACATGATAAGAAGGCAATGAATATCATCTGTGTGTTACACTCGCAAACACCGGACTATTGAAAACAATAATAATTAATAAACAAAGATTTATCGTTAGCATAGTATGGAAAGGGTCTAATTCACATCGTCGCTGAAATACAAAAAGTCATAGCTAAGGCTCGGAATCTTATGCAAATGCATGTTTTTATTGGGCATCTTCAAATGGAAATGGTTAAATTATCTTTACGAATCATGAAATTTCTTTTAAAATGGCACTCAATCGTTAGTGCATATTTTGCAGTGAATGCATCATTTTGCATATAGCAAAAAATACCCGATTTTGCATACTTGTACATATTTTTAGTATATTTTACAATAAATGCATGTGGCTTTTGCATATTTTTACTTTTTATGATTACAACCATTTAAGTTTAGTGTGAAATCTCTTGACAAAAAATTCCCCTTGACAAAAATATTGGCTTTGAGACACTCTCTTCTACCTCTGTTAGATCTCAATTAGTGGAAGACTGTAGGAGACAACTGGCGTATATATCTGATCAATACGAAATTACCCAAATATGGGTGCTGGGACAAAGGGACATTTATATTAACGAGACAGCGGAAGAATTAACAAGGTGTGGTTCTGTACTGAATGTGTCCTACACGGTGGACATGGGCGCCTCACTCATGAAGATAAAAGTAACAATTAACGAAATTTATCACTCGAAGGCCAAGCAGAGGTGGAACCGTACAAGATCGTACAGGATTACCCGGCAGTTCTGGGTTTAAAACCAAACCTCTCTTAAGAATGAGCAAAGACGATACCTACAAACTTACTGCAGTGTGCATACTTTACTCGCCCGCTGGGGTGCATGCCGAAAGGATTGGATTACCCTTCAACAGGTTCTGTCGCAATAGCGATCAAATTCCAACTGCGACACTTAGAGATTACTGCCAGAAACAAACTAGAAGGCTTTGAAATTATTTTTTTGTGTTATATAAATTGGAAGTTTATATGTTATTAAAATGTTAAAATATTAGTTATTATTTGCTCCATATGCAAGTGATCGGTATTTTCGTCGCACACGCGCCATCATGTTCTGCACGACTGCATCATCGACTTTACGCGATGCGCACAACTACTTTGTTTTGCACTCTTCAATATTTTTTACTGTTTAACCTGTTTTTTTCAAGATTCTTTTCACAATTGACCAATATCCCCCAATAGGACGTAGCTCTGGGCTATTGGGTGGATTTCAGTCGTGAGGTACAAAAATGATGTTATTTGCATTATACCACGGCAATGTGTCCTTGGCATAGTGGCAACTTGCCATGTCCGCCTAGAACAGTGGCTTACTACCTTATATGTTGATAACTGACGGAAGACGCTTTCATTGTCCCGGATGGGAAAAAAGGGCTTGGAAATTTGGACTCCATTTTCAGCTTACAACTTTCAGGGGCATATTGACGACTTGCAGCAGTATACAAATCTTGACCTGCAATACAGTTTGAATTTTTAAAGCAGTAGGTTTCGTAGTGCATAACAATGCAGTTGTATTTTTTAATTTAGAATTAATACAACTTCCGAATATAGGATTTCGATGTAACATTCTACTTTGCGCTTCGGTCTGGCGCTGTTTGAGCTGTAGAACATCTCAATGAAGCTTTCCGCTTTACCTTTTGTACGAAAAACTGCGATCTCCGTACGGATTTTGCAACATAACGCGACAAAACCTTCGGATCTCGCGAAAACGCACTGAGGACCTTCCGAGCACTGTTTTTATCACTTTGACCATGCTAACCCCCGCTCCCTGGTTTTCTCGTAACTGCCAGGCCTTATTTGTACCGATAAAAAAAACCCTGCAAACTGTCGAATAGTGCAATCTTAAGTTTTTAGCAATTTTACGTGTACTTAAGGCCGGATCATTTATAAACTCGTGCAAAATGGTTTGTCTCGTTTCTAACTCGGTTGCCATTTTTAACTTAACTAGGAATCAAATTCAAATGAAATTTCTTCTACGTCCAACTAAGGTCATGGTCAACTTATGATATTTGAATTTCGAAATATTGAAATCTTTTTGGGTAAGTTATAAGCTTCCCAAAGTGTCGCAGTTTTGGTGTGTTCACCCTTTAGTTTCGCCCAGGTAAAACTAATTTGTCCTAAGATCGGGTTTGGCCGGTAACATATATATGTACATATCTAGCCCTAACCGCCAAAATAACCTAAGCGACATTTTTTTTCAAAATCTTCTTTTTGATGCACAAATGCATCTAGATGCTCTAGGAATATTTCTGCAAAATTTTGAAAAAAACTATAACTAAATGTGAAAAAGTCGGCTGAAATTCGAAAAGATTACAGTTTTTGAAATCGGAACTTGCTACGATTTCAAACTTCACATATTCTGACTTGGTAACGTCCCCCCAAAGTAGTATAATTTGAAATTCCATCGTTCGAGACCAACTCAGTTGGATTTGGTTCAAGGACACCGTGTACTTTCAGCCACACAATACATATATTGACTTAAGTTTTTTTTTGCATCGAGCTTTGTTTGACATGCCTTAAGTTACTTTATCAGATAGGTTCAAGCTTAAGTATTGTTAAATGCGTATAAATTTAATTACTGTCGTTTGTTTTGTTACTAATCAAATATTTTTCAACTTAAATAATAAAGTAGATTTCAAAACCATGTATGTATTATTTATTATATGGTAGGACAGCTTCTCAAACTATATTGATGCAATTTTTGTATGTTAAGTTGTTGAAAAATAATGAATATCTAAATCCCGAGATTAGTATGAACGTCGTCCCGAAAATTGAAAAAATTAACATCCCTAGTATGTATGCTTGCAGGAGTTGTTATTGTATTTTGTTGATGATTTTCTGTTGAGCTATTCATGGTTATTTGGGTTGGTACATAAATTTGCATATGTTTGATGTTTGCAGCTTTTTGTCCTTGGATGCGAAAGCGAAATGAAATCACTTGTTGTCTGGCGCTTAGTATTTAATCAATGTTTTCCGTAGTGAACTAATGGTGATTTCGTTGCTACCAAAAACTTCGCCTTTTGATTGTCCCTTTCTCGTTTCGTTTTCGATTCTAAATTAAAGGCAAAGAGTGAACAAATTTTGTGTTCGTTTCTTAAAATGTCACACTCTTGCAAGGCAAAAAATGCACATTCTCTGCCCTGTGATGCTTTGTCAGGGGAATGGGTGCCTTGAAAATCAGATAGTTGTTTAAAACGACAATATTATGAAATGCGTGAGCTAGGCAAGGACAAGAAGGCAAAAACATGCCTTTTTACAGGATTGAGTGTGACATCAAACACATTTTACACCGCGGAAGGGCAACATTTTTTTTGAAGAAACAAAATCACCTTAAGTGTTAAAGCATTCGTACGATCAACGATGTACAACGATATGTACACTTAGGCCTTTTTATGCTGTATATGCGTTCCTCAGAAAGCCGCATAAAAAAGTTCTTTACTTTCATACAAAAACAGGGGATGCGTTCCAGAATATAACGTATAAATTTAGATACTTCATGTAAAAAATTCTAAAAAACCGCATACAAAATATCCAGTCAGGCAATACTAAGCAAAACAAAGCAATTTATTTCTTCACTTAAACCCTTATTATTCCATGTAAAACTGAACATTAATGAAATAAATAAAATTGTGTATGCATTTTAACCAAAAACAAAAAAGTGCCACAATAAATACATTAATTATGTAAGAATACAAAGACAAATTAATTATCAGAAGCATTGTCTCTTACACACTGAAAAAAAGTAACAACAACTCTCAAAAAAGCAAAATCGGTACAGCGAAGAAGTGGTTTGGAAAACCGAATAAATTTAAATCCGCGTAAAAAAAAACGCATAAAAAGAGACCTATGTGTAGATACATATGTATATATATTTTGTTTTATTTTGGACTAATAAGTATACTTTTTATAACTTTTTTCACATGACAGGGGTTTGTAACAGCCTACATGAATCGAGATAGATATAGACATATGGATATATAAGTATCAAAATGCTCAGAATGAAAGATAAATAGTTAAAGTTCGCAGAAATACATAACTTACTTTACGATATTTTAGTAACTACTTAAGCTTATTGACTCAAAATTAATTTTCACAATGATCTCTTTGCGGAAAATAAGAGTATCTTAAATCTTGTTTTGGTGAATTAAAACTGTTTTTGTTTTTGTCGTTTAATTGTTTTTTGTTTGGAAAAGCTTTTACGTCGCTTAAGTAAGTTAAAAATAATGAAACAATGAAGTCTAGAAATAAAATAATGTAAAAAAAATATTTTTTAAAAGCAAGCTTTTATTTAACATGTACAATCAAAGGAATAAAATAAAGTAGTGTAACAAAAGATTTTTTAGCAAGAAAATTTTGTCAAAACTGCACTAAAATGAATGAAATAAAATTAGTTAAAGTCTCATTAATGTTACTAAAAGCCATTTAGTGAATGGAGTTATTCAAACTCTAATGAATATTACTAACAATTTGTACTAATTTACTTCGTTTTTAAAAAAGCTTGTCGCGCGAATAGCAAACCGGCATTTAAATATCTGCATACATACCTAACCAATTATGCATGTACGCTGAATTCGCTTATGTTTTGTATTAACATACATATGTACATATACCAGCTGTTAATTTAACTTAAAGAAATGGCGTGCCGTCCATTTCCGCTGTAGTATATGTAAATGGCGTATATTTAGGCCCAATATTTAACTTCTTCTGGCGGGGCGACATCTGGAGTCTTCTAATTCCTACAACGAGGTTCATATCTAAACTAGGTTGATATCTTGAATTTGCCACAAATAGCTTTGCTACACTATCGCCGGCAGCTTTAGCAATTTTATAGTGGTTTTACGTTCTTTGCCAAATTACGCTCTGTTAGCCATAAATCTTACTATTTTTTGACCGCCTATGAATCAAGACCCCTGGACCATATGGGGAATTCATTAATATATTAAATTGCATTGTCATCGTGATTGGGACTATGCTGAAAATTTCAAGTCTCTACCTTGTCGGGAAGTTAGTTTAAAATCGATTGGAAATTTCCGCGATTCCCGCGGGATGACCAAGTTAAATAAAAGCTTTTAATAAAAAAAGAAGTCTGTTGAGGAGATGTGGTGATCTCCGAAATAGCTGCTATAACTTCTACCGCTTAGACTTTGTTGCTTTTTCAATTTTTCCTAATAAAAACGATCGTGGTTTTGTTTTTGTCGTTAAATTTTTTCTCCTTAAACAACTTTAGGTTTAAAACAATTTCAGGCTCTTGGAAAAGCGGTCAAAAAACCTTTTAAAAAGGATAAAAACTACTTATTTTTTGTTCCCTGATTTTCTATATGGCTCATGATTTCTTAATTGCAAACAAAAAGTCTATATGAATTTAAAGCGGCTAAGAGTCGCTCCATCCATTATCAGGGCTTCGGAGCGGAGCGGAGCAAGGAGCTAAGGAGCAAAGGATTTTAGCTGGAGCGGAGCTATGTAGAGCAAAGAGCTAAAAAAATTAGTTGGCTTCTTAGCTCCTTAAAAGAATTTTCTATATTTTGTTTTTGTTATTTTATGGCCTAGTAACGATTTATTTGAAATATTTTCATTGCTGTTTTTCCACAAAAATTCAAAAAAAATAATAATAACGGCCTCAAGATCAATAAAAACGTAAAAAATTTGCAGTTAATAAATCTACTTAAATTTTTATTTTTTTGCCACTGAAAACAACCGTGTTAAATAAACTTATTAGGGAAGCAGTTTATCCCTAAGTTAATCGCACATTCGTGTTTAGTAAAGCTAGTCACAAGAGCCAATACTCCACTGTCTAAGCTTCACTAAGCACACTCTAAAAAAAAGTGGTGTAGATTTCCTACACTCTAAAAAATTTTTGTTTAAATTTGCGCATATTAAGATAGGTAACCAGTTTCCTCTCTTAATGAATGCAAATTTAAACACTGCTTGCTTACTTTTACATATCATATGTGTGGCGTAGAACAAATTTCAAATTTGTTTTTTGAGTTTTAAACATTTATTGTTCACATTTTCATAGTTTACACATAAAATGTTTAAAATTTCCTCTAAAAAACTTCGTTTAAATTTACACATATAAAGAGAGGTAACCAGTTTCCTCTCCTAGTGTGTGCAAAATTAAACATTGTCTGTTTACTTTTACGTATCAAATTTATCACGTAGCGCACACAAGGGGTGGGTTTTGGGGTTAAATTTATTATGATTTAAGAAATTTTGATAGAAAAAAATTTCTTTTCCATTTCTTGTGCGTCATTTTGTAAGAATTTTTCTTTTTTCTTGAGAGCTCTTTAAAGTTTAATTGCGAATGAAAACATTGTCCTAAAAATATGCAATGCATGCTCACTTACTGTTGCTTTTTAAACTTTACAGCCTAAAAAAGTTTACCACTGATATGTACTTAAGAAGCATTCGAGGATTTAATTTGCCAACTTGGAATTCGTTCCACCAAAATGAGCTACATGTTAAAAATACAAGTTCAGCTAAATTTTCGTTATTCGAAGTATTAAAAAATGAGAAACAAGAAATCGACGAAAATGAATAAAAAAGTGTAAAACTTTCGTGAAATTATTTAATTTATTTATATTAAAATTCTTTTGTAAAATGTTGTATTACTTTTGAAAGTTGAGTGCATCTTTAACCGTTAATTTTTTCATGATTTACTGATCGGATCTAAACCAAATTACGGGACGACGGTACTATCTTTCTGGTAAAAAAATCGGTTCACGCAGTGCAAAGTTATGCGGTGAAATAAATAAAAGAAGTAAAAATACTCCGAAGAACTGACAACCTCCCCTTTTTTAAAGCCGGTTGAAAATGTTTGAGTTCTTTGTACATTTTATGTAAATAAAATGCAATTTATGAAACTTTAAAAAGTTTATTTTTTTAGTTCATTCTGTACATAAAACTTGCATAAATGTATTTTAAACAGCGAATTTTCAGTATTTTCTGATGATATATATTTAGAAGTATAAACTCTTTCCCCCAAAAATATATTTCTGCGTACGCCCGTGGCACTTAGTATTTATTATTTGTAAAAAATATATTTTTACCTTCAAAATGTTTGTAATTTTAAACATTTAATGTGTATATTTATGTGTATATTTTAAACAACTCATGTTCAAAATCGATTCTTGAACATCTTGTGCGTATACTTGAACAGATTCTGGTTGAAAAATAAACACTTTTCAGTAGTATTTTTACATGCACTTTTTAGAGGGTAGCTAAAAGGTATGTTACTGATTTCCTACCTTATTATTCGCGAAATTACATGCTAGATTATTTAACGAATAGTTTGTTTAAATTTCGGACATTTTAGAGTGAAATAATATAGCTGCTGTGGTGTGCGTAAATTTACTACGAACCCTGCAAACCATTTTTTCAGAGTATTCTGCATTGTTAAGAAATTTTAAAGAATTCGTTAAGAATTAATTCGATTTATTGCCGAATTTTCTAAAATGAAATAAATTACGCACACTTCCATTCTTTTACGAAATTTCGGAAGAAAATCTGTGAAGCAACGAAAATAATGGTGCTATCCCTGCAAACCATTTTTTTTTCAGAGTATTGTGCATTGTGCATTCGTTAAGATTTAATTCGATTTTTTGCCGAATTTTCAAAAATTAAATAAATTACGCACACTTCCATTCTTTTACGAAATTTCTGAGGAAAATCTGCGAAGCAACGAAAATAAAGGTGCTATGGAAGAATATCTTTCAGAATTTTTCCAGAATTTCCTTTATTTTTCGTACAGAAATTTCTTTACGAGTTCGTGTCGACCACTTCATATAATTTTCTTTGAAAATTCGTAAAAAAAATAGTTACAGAAATGAGATACTCCTAACGATTTTCTTAAGATTTAGGGAAGTTTGGTTTGCAGGGATGTGAAGAATATCTTTCAGAATTTTTCCAGAATTTTCTTTATTTTTCGTACAGAAATTTCTTTACGAGTTCGTGTCAACCACTTCATATAATTTTATTTGAAAATTCGTAAAAAAATCGTTACTGAAATGAGATACTCCTAACGATTTCCTTAAGATTTCGGAAACTTTGGTTTTCAGGGAAATTATGTACAACCCTGCAAACCATTTTTTCAGAGTATTCTGCATTGTAAAGAAATTTTAAAGAATTCTATAAGATTTAATTCGATTTTTCGCCGAATTTTCTAAAATGAAATAAATTACGCACACTTCCATTCTTTTACGAAATTTCAGAAGAAAATCTGTGAAGCAACGAAAATAATGGTGCTATGTGAAGAATATCTTTCAGATTTTTTTTATTTTCTTTATTTTTCGTACAGAAATTTCTTTACGAGTTCGTGTCAACCACTTCATATAATTTTCTTTGAAAATTCGTAAAAAAATCGTTACAGAAATGAGATACTCCTAACAATTTTCTTAAGATTTCGGGAACTTTGGTTTGCAGGAAAGCTACAAAATACACATCTGCTGTTTGATTTCACCCGTAGAATTGTGTAAAGCCGCTAACAAAAAGGATTTTTTTACACAAAAATGTGTAAACGAGAAAAATACATATTCATCGTGTAAATTTACCAAAATATTTAAAAAATAAACAAAAATATACTTGATTTATAGTCGCCTTTTTAAAGAGATTTTTTAGAGTGCACGATGGCCGGATTTTAAAAGTAAAACGCAAAGAGGTTTCCGTGAATAGTTCATGCGTCGCTGTTCGAATAAAAAAATTTACATTGGAGTGTGATCTATATCTATACTATTATATAAAATTAATTACAGTATACTTTGCTTTGCTGCCTCTATGCTTAAGTGCACATTTAAGATACCTACCCTAAAATGCGCATCAGAGGCATTATTTTTAACATTTATAAGGAAACTGCTCCGATTGATGCATTTAGCATACCTGCACATTGGCGATACCTGTCTTAAAAATTGTGCGACTAGTATCAATTATCAAAGAAAGTATTACGTTTACCTGTACTGGCCCTACAATTACCTAATTTTACAACTTTTTATTTATTTTGTTCATTTCGCAGAACAACGAAAATGGCTATAAATTTATGTAGTTAAAAATAAAAAAAAATAAAAAATTCGCTTGCAGTAATTTCTACGAGGTAAGTGCTTCTCCATTATTTGGTTTCATAGGGATTTGGATACCTTCCTCATTGAAGTAATAAAAAAAATTCGCTTAAGTGCCTTTTTCGGTTAAGTGCACAAGTTTTTCGTGCAAAGAAGGATGTGCAGCTAAGCAAAATATACTGTATATGGAGTACGTTCGTAACGACTTATTTCTCAAAGTACTAAACCGATTTTAATATATTTTTTTTTTTAAACGAAGCATTTGTAAAAAGACGCAGAGTGGCATACTTATATTTTTTATTCTTGGAAATAAGCACCCTTTTTTTTGGGTGTAAAGTTACAAAAAATTACAAAGACGTACAAGCATAAAGGCGCTGGCCCAATGCAGGCTTGCTTTGCACGCCTTACTTACTTTAATTTGCTTTGATTTACTTCAAAAACTCGTTTGGCCAAATGACGGCTTGGAACGCTGTCAAAGCTACCAGCTGTGTAGTTAAAAAATTAAGGTCTGTTCCCTTACACTAAGAATAATTGTCCCACAAAATTCCAGAAAACTAAAAAAAAAATACAAACAATCTTTTCAGATTTATTTTTAAATTGATGCGAATTTGAATGCATTTCAAATGAATGATAATTATACATATATAACTATAGGTACATTTATTAAAAACAAAAAAAAATCCAATTCTTCAAGAGACGACTGACCAGTAGTTTGACATCATAAATATCGCTAGCTAGCAAGAGAAATTAAGGATTAATGTACTTGTTTTATTTTTTCTTATTTATATTCAATGAAAGGCAAATTTTCTAAGTCCAGAAGAGGCCCCGAAAATCCGATAAGGCCAAAATAATACGAAATCTTTTAAGAAAGATCGAATCCTTTTGATTCGTATGGAGTTTTGCTTTGCTTTAAACACGCAAAATGTTGTATTCAAAGTTCCTGTAAAATTTGTAAAAATGGACTCAGCAACTTTTCAGCCAGCGATATGTTAAATATAAATATGGAAACATATAATCATTTTTATTAAACTTTGAATAACTTATATTATATATATATTTTTTAATTACGTAAAAAAATTTTTGTACATAAAAGTATGCAGCAGTTTGTTTGAAATGATTTAGAACGGGAACATACCTTTTTGTCAAAAGCCTACGAAACGCTTTCAAATAAAACATTTGCCTATTTGAAACTTTGAGGCGCTTAAAGCAAGTAAAGCAAAGCTGCCATTTGGCCAGCCTTCATACATTTTAGTATATTCCAAATAACTTTTGACAGTTCTCAAAGCGAGGCAAGCAAAGCAAGCCTGCATTGGGCCAATACCTTAAGCCTATTTGGTTGCCAAATACAGCGTATAGCTACGCGAAAAATCTGTACATCAGTGCCGATCAAACACGAGCTCACAAAGGCAAAAGAGATGCGTATGAGCGACGTGACTGCGCTATACCACATACATACACACATAAACGTATTTTTAACATTTCAACATCTTGGGACAGTCTGGAATCTAAGAAATAACAGCGAGCACCTCTGCAAACTCAACTACAGCTAAAGGTATGTAAACGTACATTTCTTACAATCATTCAAACAAATTGAAACACATTTCTTCCAAAATAACTTAAAATCGCACACACGGAAGAACCGAAAAGATTGAAAAAT
>NW_016157895.1:71083-85588 GCF_001687245.7 Rhagoletis zephyria
GAGCTGATTGAACATCCCTGTAGGGAAACCGCGGACTAGTGAATCAAATTTCTAGTTCCGTACTAGGTCTTTATCGCCAAAAACGAACTAGTCCGATAGGAACTAGATCCCCACCAGTCCAAAATCGGCGAAAAGTGGTACTTTTAAAAAACTAATTTTTTTCAGTTTTTTTCACTAGAAATCTATATCTAAAGTGACGAGTTTAGAAATAGTTCGGAACTATAGAAAAAGGGATGCAGAACGAACTAGATCTTATTTGTCGAATTTAGACTAGTTCGGAACTATCGAAAAGGGATGCAGCGGGGGGCTTATTTACTTTACATAGATATGTGTTCGGCGGCTTTTTCGTTCAAATACGCTTCTATTCTGTGCTTCGCAGATGCTTATTCATAGCTTGGTAATACAAAAGTAAAATTTGTGTTAACATTCATGATACTTTTTTCTTTCGTCTGTCGATTTTAGAACTGGTTCGGAACTATAGAATTTAGGACTAGTTCGGAACTATCGAAAAAGGGATGCAGCGGGGGGGCAATTGACACTTCCTAGGACATCGCCATGTTAAATTCGACAGTTGCGTGCATGCAAAAGAGATTTATCGCGAACCAGTACTGGGTCTAAATGTACTAGAAACGCACCAGTTCAGAACTAGAGATTTTCCCCACAGGGATGCTAAATACATACATATGTATGTGTGTACACATTTATAACCTGAAGCACAGAATAAACAGTATGCACAAGACGCATCACATACAAATTTATTTTTCTTCGGCGGACGTAATATTACAACCCGGACTAGAGCAGAGAAGTTAACATCACGACCACTATGAATAACATGGCGACCCGGAACAGAGCAGAGGGAGTTAACATCACGTCTACTATGCATAACATGAAGTTAACATCTCGCCAGAAACACACATCGTGATCAGCGTTGCTGCGAGCTTGAAAAAAATGTATTAGGTGCCAAGCAGAAAAAGTATCGAAAGCAAACAAAGCAGTTGTTTGTTAAACTATTATTTAAAATACAAATAATAAATAAAATTTTATAATTAAATCCATAGTTATAAAAAAAATTTTATTTCTTGCTTCGGTCTGCTTATTTGCATAACGAAAAACAAACTTATAGAGCCTCTAAACCACACAAAAGTCTTGCGCAACCCGAGACTTGTACAAATCAGTATTGTGGAAATTACTACAGCATAAAATTGCGCAAACTTTATTTTGAAAAAACGTTGCTCAAGTAAATATGTGCAAGAAATATGAACGTGCGTTGTCTATTTTGATAGCTGCAGTTTTACAACGTACAAAAAATAAAATAAATTTAAAAAAATAAAAATTTCTACGCTTTTATCCATATTTTACAGCACGATCTGGACACCAAAATTAAAACTAGACTAAGAGTTTTCCAGTTGTCGCCATACGCAGCACAAATTGTTGTACAATAACACTAGCATGAGCAAAATATCAAAATAATTTTTATTTTAGCGCAATAACTGTGCAATTTAGTACAAACGATCCTATACACCACACAAACGACCGACGCAAGCCCGATATAGCGTAATGTTTTTGTGTGGTTCAGGGGCCCTATAACAGCGGCGTGTGCAAAGAAGTTCCGGGTTGTGTTTCCCTTATATGAGTTAGCAAATCAAGCTTATAAATATCTATATATAAATTGTGAGACTTTAAATAACAAGAAAAATATATTTGCCTTTAGACTAGTAATACTATTCATAGTTTTCAAAAATTCATTTCTGCCAGCCGAAGGTATCAAAATACGGCATTTGGGAATAAAAACAAAGTATCAGATATTACACTTTGGAAAAAAAGTATTAAAAATTATACAATTGTGTCAAAACGGCAACGCTGATCGTGATGTAAAACGAAGTTAGTTAACATATTGTCGTGATAGCGACGATGGAATTAACAGCGTCAGCCGAGGGAAATACTGCTAAAGTAACAGAGCCTTTTGATACCCTTGCTTGCCTCACCGCTCGTGCCATAAATTCAAATTGGTTCGATAGTCGACATGCGTCTTCTGTATACTGTTTATTCTGTGACAATACTCATATCTGTAATAAGAAAATTTTGAGTAATTTGTTCGGATTTTGAGGATTTTTCGTTTGTTTTTGAGGAATTTGGTACACTGGTAGGTATCATAAATTTGAGCTGGGCCCCGTTCTCTCATACAAAAAAAATATAATGTTTAAATGAATTTCCAACATTATCGCTACATATATATGTACATTAGGGTGGTCCAAAAACAGTAAAGTCGGAATTGTAATGCTCTCACCCCCTAGGATTGTTCTATATCGAAAAAAGTATGTCCCTATTTTTTTATTTTGAAATCAAAAAATATTTAACCCTAGACCGTCATCCTTCGTCAAAACGACTACGCACGATCTTATTTTCGTTCTTACTTTGTTTTCGTTGTTCGTTTTGGGCTCAGTTTTCGTATAGCGGTAGTCGGTTGCTATCTCTTCGCGAGCGCACACGAGCAGACGATCGCGCATATTGTAAGTAGATTTTTTTCGGGCTTTTGTTTTTTGGCGTAGTCAAATTGGTCAATTGGATGAGTTGGGAGCGAAATTAGTGACGTCAGTTTTGACACAGAAGTGGATCAAGACGAGTACACTCAAATTACAAGCTCGTCAGATGAAGAAACTGAAGTGGATTTAATATTTTAAAGTCAAAGTTAAATATCATATCGTGTACTAAAACAATACTGCGTGGCAAAAATGGCCATAAATGGTCATCAGTTAAGGGTAAGACACATCGATATGGTTTAAACATAATACATCAAAGTCGTGGTCCAACACGCCAATATAAGGACACCTGTTGGAATGTTTCCAAATGTTTATAACAAAGGATATGGTTAGCAAAATTGGGCAGTGGACGAATGTAGAGATAATGCAAAGGCTATCTACGCTTATTGGAGATACAAATAAGACACAAAGACGAATAACTTCTGAAAATGAGATATACGCTCTTTTAGGAATCCTCGTGATCACTGCTGTTAGAAAGGCTCAACATTTATCTGTCGACGAAATATTCGATCGGTCATACAGTGGAACCCGGTATATAAGCGTAACCACTAAAGCAAGATTCAAGTTTCTCATGGCTTGTTTGCGGTTCGACGATAAGTCTGTACGTCTTCAATTAATTAGACGTCCAAAAGTGTAGAGAATTTTATAACCCTGGCCTATACCTAACAATTGATGAGCATCTACTGGCATTCAGAGAAAAGTGCGGTTTCCGGATGTACATACGAAATAAACCAGCCAAATATGGCATTAAAATTATAATGATGTGTGATAGTGGAACTAATTACATGGTAGATGCAATCCCATATTTAGGTAAAGGCTCCAATACCACAAAATTGCCTCTTGGAGAGTTCTATGTGAAAGAGCTGACAAAGTCTGTATATGGTTCCAATAGGAATATTACGATGGACAACTGGTTCACGTCCATACCATTGGCTCAGTCCTTAGGAAAGCATCTGTACAATTTAACTATCGTTGGCACTCTAAGGTCAAACAAAGCGGAAATCCCTTCTGAATTTAAAAACAAAAAGGGCCGTAAATACGGATCGTCTATGTTTTGCTATGACAAAGATTTAACACTATTGTCATATAAACTAAAACCTAGCAAAATAGTCTATCTACTGTCATCTTGCAACGAAAAGACCACTATCAATCCCGTTTCAAATAAGCCAACTATGGTCGAATTTTATAATAATACTAAAGGAGGAGGCGACACTCTTGATCAGATGTGCAGCGCAATGAGTTGTTCAAGAAAGACGAACAGGTGGCCATTGTATCAATTTTTCGGAATGTTGAACATTTCTTTTATAAACTCGTACATTATTTACACACATAATATGTTTAAACGGGTTGATTTTATGACTCGATATGCCAACAATTACTACGAACGTTAGAAATGAAATACAAAATTTAAGATCAAATATTGCTACAAATAGATCGGAAAATAAGACGCCGACAACAGAAACTATAAAAAGAAAGATTTGCGCAATTTGTCCTTCTTCCAAACGAAGAATGACAAAGGTGATATGCGCAAAGTGACATAAACACCTATGTGGAGAGCATAAAATTGATGTTTGTGCCTCTTGTCTTATCTGAAATTCAATCTTTAAATGCTACTGTACTTTTTAAGCTGAATTGTTTAGTTTTAAGAAACAAAAGGACTTATATGAAATATGCTGCTATGAATTGTGATTTTTTATGTTATAAAAGGTAATGCCTTAAAATCTAAGAAAATTTAAAGAAGACTGTGAAATATTAGTTTTAAGTTTAAAGAATATATATTTTCTTTTTAATTTTGATTTTTATTTTTTAAAAATTAAATAAATAAAGCAATTAAATCAATTTCGTATATCATTTATGCTAGCACTCTTTTAAATACGGATATCTAATAAGTCGCCGTCAAAATGACGAACGATGACGTTAATGTACAAAAAATAAGGATGACTGTCCAGGGTTAAAGGTCGCTCAAAGCGGTCAAAGTTTTTCATGTATTTTCATATGGGAAAAATTTTTTTTTTCGTAGAAATGGTATAGAATTCTTGAAAATCAATATTTTTCGATCGGAAAATTCTAGTTCTCTTCAGAGGACTTTCAATAACAACACCCAATTGTTTATTTTACCATTTTTTAAAACTAACGGTCGCCACATTGCATTTTTCGGGGTTTTTGTAGGTTTTTGGCGGAGCTATAAATTATAGTTGCGATGGAAAAATGGTTAAATAAACAATTGGGTATTATTACTGGAAATCTCCTGTAGATAAAAAAAACCTGTTCTAGTAAAAAAAGTTGATTTTTAACTATTCTATACCATTTCTACGAAAAGTTTTTTTTTCACCATATAAAATACATGGAAAACTTTGGGCGTTTCGAGCGACCTCTAAATATATTTTGATTTCATAATAAAAAATAGGGGTATATTTCGGTATAGAAGAATCCTAGGGGGTGAGAGCATAAAACTTCCAACTTTACTTTTTAACATGCATTTTTGCACCACCATAATGTACATACTTGTTCAGTGCTTTTGAAAAAACCCTAACAGGCTAACCTAATATTCGCGGCTTGCGTTTTGGTACGCATGCCGTCGAATTTGTTTTTTTGCGTCACCCGAAATTGACTTGCATGCGTTTGCATTTGATTTCATTGAGCGAAACGTCAAATCAAAATGTCACGCAGAACAAAAATTGGAAATTGAGTTAGCTTCATACGCACGCCGTTCAATTTCGGTTGATCTCATACAAGTTGCATGTGTATGAGAATTTTTGACAATAAATTGGCGGCGTGCGTGAATATAAGGTTAGCCTGTAAGAATGTTGAGGCTGTGGTATGTAGCAAGAGCTGTCAAAACTTAAAATATTCTAAATGCTCTAAAATGCCTACAATATGTAGCAGGTGTGTTATTTCTGATGTAGCTAGCGAAATACTAGCTTGTGGCTGTAGTACTACATTCTGTTTAGCCAGTAATTCTCGTGGTATTTGGAGTATGATTTTTTTTATATGAAAACTTCGTCTAAAGAGAGAATTATTTTTGCATTATTTTACGCTCGGATGGGCAGTAAAGCGCTGGTTATACTTGCATTGTGCTGCAGCGCATAACATGAGTACTGTCACATATCGAATCTATTTAATGAGATTTGCATACAAGCGATTATCCTACAGGGCACGGCAGCGGTGGAGAATTTTGATTTTTCGTTATGTGACATTTTCAAAAAGAGATGCCACTCTCATTGCTCTCATTAGTCTGTTCCAGTACCCATCAGGTTTACAGGAATTTCTGAGAAGTTGTTATTGTACATACATTTGGTCATATTTTTATTCGAAATAAAGTCAATTATAAAGTTAGTTGCCGCCATTTCATTGAAAATTATGACAAAAAGCAGCAACTAACTTTAGTGTCGACTTCGTTTAAGCTATGAATAAGAATTCTTCAATTATGTTTTCCTAACTAAATGCTGGAGTACTGGAACAGACTAACTGATTACACTGAACAGCTGATTCTGGGAAATTGTGCGCTCTATGCCGCGTATAATTACACCACTGCTTCGCTGCTGCTCTATGCAATGTAAGTATAACCAGCGCTTAAGAAAGGCTGACTTCCAAAACGTCAATTGCTTTGCATACGTACAACGTATAATGCTCCATAACGCCGAACTACAAAATGTTGACAATGTATACTTTTCAAAACGCATCCGAAAAGTTATCGAAACGCATCGCTAGCGCAATCAGCACATCAGAAACAAAGTTGATGCTTCGTTTGTTATTGATTACCATTGGTGTTTCAAAATTCGAAAATTGGGAAAAATTTTTCATTGCTATATTGAATATTTAAAATATGCAATGTTGTATATGGTTGCAATATGTCGCAACTCTACATAGCCGTCATCGAATCGCCATCAGTTAGCGAGTGGCGAAACGAACGAACTCAATGAGGTACAACCAAACTCGCTATCGTCTATCCGTGCTAGCTAACTTTGTTGTTGCTTTCGCATGCAAAATTCTTCTTTAAGCGACCGGAACTCAAACATAGCGAGCGAGAAGTGGCGAATCGATGACGGCTATATACAAACAGTTTGAATACCTCGGTATAACAGTTTCGAAACATTGTATTGATACGTTTTGGAAGTCAGCCAAACTCGTATTTATATTCTATATTTATTATCATGCTCACTTACACTCCTAGTCAAAAGGTTAGACGCAACCTCACCTGCATCCTAAATGACTGTTTACGCTTTTGTAAAAAACACAATTTAAAGAAAACAATCACACAGAAATGTGGTTCATTCAATGCATTTTCATATTTATTAACGGAAAAGAATAAAAATAAATAACACAAAACAAAATTCAAATGTTTCTACGAAGGTATTTAAATTAAGTTTTGTTTTTGGTCAAATGAATAGACGCACTTAAGAAATTTTTTGATTTGTGTATGAACCGGGCTTTTTTGTATTTCAGATAGCTTAAATAAAATTAAATACGTTGTTTAGTAATGAGTGTTGCCACCTTTTTTGCTTATGACTTCAAAAATCCGGTCTTTCATAGAAGAATACAGGGTGTTTAGGTGAAATCTCGCTCCAAGCAAGTTTAATTGCTACCTCCAATGAGGCCTTATCTTTGTACTGTTTTCCTTCTTTATAAACCTTGCGGGATAGCCAGTCCCACACATTTTCAATTATATTTAGGTCTGGAGAATACGGGGGCCAAGTCATTAATTTAACATTTTGACTTGAAATAAACGACTTTACGACCCGCGAGTTGTGAATAGGAGCGTTATCCTGTTGAAAAGCCATGGCAATGGTCCAAGAAGATCTCTTATACCGATTCTAATAAGGATTTGAAACGAACACCATTCATACTTTGCTCAATGAAAATTAAATCAATGGTTCCGTAAAACGTGATCGCTCCCCATACCATGACTCCGCCCTCACAACTATGATATCGGCTTAGATAAAGTTCGTTTTTCCGCAAATCATGAAAGTAATATTGGTATCCGTCAGGGCCGTCTAAATTGAATCGTTTTTCATCGGTAAAGACGACTGAACGCCAATCATTAAAACGAATATCAGTTTGTATAGTCCACGTCATATGATCTCTTGCAAATTGGAGTCTTTTCTGCTTCCGAATAGCGTTGAGAGGTGGATTCTTTTTAATTTTAAGTCTCTTGAGATGTTTTGCGTTAAAAATTGTTCGTTGAACAGTTGAAAGACTCGCGTTTACTCCCGCTAATTCTTTAATTTTTGCAGCTGATTTTGTTGAATTGAAGCGATTCTGAGAATATTTCGCACTTCTCTAGAACGTAAGGCTTTTTTTCTTCCTTTGAACCGGTTCCCATATGATTTTGGATCTTTTAAATATCTATCAACAGATCTGGAGCTGCGATTTATTTTTTCTGCTATCTTTCGGTTGGATAGTCCTTGGGAGTGGAAGAAATCGATTTTTTCACGTTCCAAGAGGCTCAAAACTTTTGCTTTACCCATATTTCGCGAAAATTTTTAATCAAACGAGTTGGTTTTGCAATTTTAATTTGATTCACGTCAAAATATTTGCAAACTTATCACACACCACTTTAAAATGTAAACTGCGTCTATTTCAATGACTAACCAAAAGAGCACATGATTGTTTAATCGTTTAGAAAACTGCCATAGCACAGCCTATGTGTTTGTCAAATCGAAAATTCGCGACAAGTAATTTTTGGTCAAAGTTTGACTTCCAGTAAGCAAATTTTATTGGACATTTAGCTCACACCTGTTTTAACTAAATCAGTTTGCTTTAAAGAAAAGTTAATGCGTCTATCCAATGACTAGGAGTGTTATCATTTATACATGTTATTCGTTATGTTAACCCTGGTTATGTTAAAATATTTTACTAAAAGCTTTTGTTAAAAGATTCTGTTAAAAGCTGTTGTTGAAAGCTTGGGTTAAAGCTCTACTATTTCTTTATGCTACTTAACATTGAATTAGACCCTAATTCTTTTGATCATGTCAAAATCCACCACATTTGTACTTAATTTGCGAATGTTTATAATTGCTGTCCTTTTTGTTTCACATCGTTTCAACTTTAGTTATTTAAGATCATACTCCAATGTAAATTCTTTCATTCGTACAGCGACTAATAAAGACGCATGATCTACTTTCGGCCACCTCTTGCGTTTTATTTTAAAATTCGGTCATCGTGCTTGGTGAAGCTTAGACACTGGTAGACAGTATTGGCTCTTGTGGCTAGGTTTATTAAACACGAATGTGCGAATAACTTAGGGATAGGCCCCACGTTGGGCGCCAGATTTAGAGAAGTAATCTGTCCCTAAGTTATTCGCACATTCGTGTTTAATAAAGCTAGCCACAAGAGCCAATACTGTCTACCAGTGTCTAAGCTTCACCAAGCACGATCACCGAATTTTAAAATAAAACGCAAGAGGTGTCCGAAAGGACAACAGTTATAAACATTCGCCAAATTGAGTACTAATGTGGTGTATTTTGCCATGATCAAAAGAAATTGAGTCTGATTCAATGTTAAGTAACATAAGGAAATAGTAGAGCTTTAACCCAAGCTTTCAACAAAAGCTTTTAACAGAATCTTTTAACAAAAGCTTTTAATATAATATTTTAACATAACCAGGGTTAACATAACAAATAAAATATATAAATGATAACATAAGTATATAAGACTATGTTCAAACAGGCACCTTATTTGCAATGAAGAACCTTTTCACCAATTTAAGCCTTAATTGTTACCCAATTTATCATACAAAAATTCAAATTATTAATTGCCAATTAATTATTAATTGGCAATTAATTTGTGTCAAATTCTCTATGCAACCCTGCTAGGTATGTTTAATTTTGACTTGGAGGTATGTTTATTGAACAAAGAGCAATCAGCTGTTTGTTTCTGGTCCTCTTTTACAGCTGATTATACAAAAGGGATAGAAAATTTAATTATAAAATTTTACCTAATTTACGGAAAGCTTTATCTAAAAGTAGATAGATGTACCTAAAAAGTAAATATGTATTTCTATATAAACAAAATAGGAGGATAACAATTCCCACCGATACATCAACGTCTGTAATCACATTAAACAAATTTTGGTTATGAAAAGAATCTCTTCGAGCAGCGCGAGACAAAACTATGTTGTAGAAAAGGAGAACCACTTTCCTCCCAGTTCTCCGATCTGACATTAAGAATAAATATTTTCCGTCTATCTGGCGAAACAAACTACAGTTGCGTTACTTTGACCACCTTTTTGTATCATTTGTATGCCCCTTCACAAAGGAGGGAAGGTATTGGACCAGTTGCCCGCAACAGAAAATGCATTGAAATGTCAATAAAAATAAGAACTTATTTCCTGAGAAGTTATTTGGCTACGTTCCAAATGTACCTAAACTTGTGTGTTTGTACCGAATGCACTTTCAAACTAAATAAAGGTACGATTGTACCAACTTTTCCATCACTGTAGGTAATCCAGTAGCTGATTTCGTATCGCTAATTGCGCAGCTGACGTATGTGTGAACACCAAACTCAATTCCGCAATTTAGAGCTTAATTGCCTCAGCTAATTGGCCTGTTTGAACATAGTCTAAGTGAGCATTATAATAAATATAGCATGCGTGCTTCCGGATACAGTCGCTACAATTTATTATTTATTTTATTCATCATTTTCTTAATGCGTACATATTAACAATTAATTCATGTTTGTATTCAATACTGTGCTGCATAGAAAAGTTATATGACATTTTTTATATTTAAAATTAAAATGGTACTAAATGCCACTACAAATAGCATTAGGGCCATTCCATTGTGACGGGTGGGACATTTTACTCCAAAATGTGATCAATTGTGAATTATAACTATTTCGTCTGAACTTATACAACAGCGAAAGATATTTTTTAACATAGAACGATAACCAATGTATAAAATTGTCTAACCTTTCTTTTTTTTGTGTAACTGTCATTTGAATGAATGTGGCAGGTGGGACTAGGGTTCGAACGATACTATCGAGTATTGAGTAAGCATCGATACTGAGGGTATAGAAATGAGTACTTTAATACTCGATACCTTATTTGGTGATTTTATTCGATACTTTGCAAATTACTAGTAGTATCGAATACTTTTTAAAAAACACACTTTTTAAATTTTTTCTTCCATTGGCAACCCAATTTTCTTTGCTTATATGGATTACTATCATTCAACTTTGTCCATCACTTAAAATAAACTGAAATTTCGTGTAGTCTGTTGCATAACATAAACCAAATAAGTTAAAGTTTAATGGCCTTATTCATAAAAAATAAAGTAGGTTTAAAGAGATTAATAAAAATGACACTTTCATACATTTTTCAGTTTATAAACCTATTTTATTTTTTGTGAATAAGGCCTTAAAACTTTACGCAAATCTCACGAAAATGCAGAATTTTTAGAAACTTTTTGGGTATGCAGTTTTGTAACCTATTCAACTTTACGTGTAGCCTACTACCGTTGACTTTTAATTGAAACTTGCACATTATTATACAAAACTGAATAGGCTTAATAAAATTTTAAATTCGTGAAAGTATATATGTATTAAAGAACTGCAAATTCAACATTTACTGTAAAAATGTATTTTTCAAAAATTGCATGTATTGCTATGTCATGTCAACTCAAACAAGTCGTTGTGCCATGTCATTCCATCTCAAACATACTAGGGCTATTCGCGATTCGGTGCATAAGAGCTGACAAATTTATGCAATTGCAGAAATATGCCATGGATTGTGAGCGACCTTTATTAAACTGTCATGGTAAAGCTTTTGCAAAACAATTTTTGTGCATCAGCTTTGGTTTTCTTTTTGAATGCAATGCATAGCATTTTTATGCTATGGATTTTCGGTATTGCAAATTTGCCAAGCCATGACAAATGCAAATGCGTGTATTTTGTTTGTGTATTGCAAATAATTTGCAATACAAATTTGCAATGCAATGATGCTAGGCCATTTGCACCGGATCGCGAATAGCCCTACTGTTTTAGCATGTCTTTGCTACTTAGCTAAGCTGTTGTTCGCTGTTGTGCATCTGTAACATATTTTTAATACTGCTTGATCCTGCCTTGGATGAAAATAGATTTGTTCCACAAGCTACTTGTAGAAAAACCCGAGCAAAGTTCAAACTGTCAGCGTATATCAAATAAACTCTAAAACTTACTTGTGGAACGCGTATGTGTAACTCGAAGTGACAACGAGTAGCTTGTGGAACGAACCTAATATATGTATACAGCTTTTTAATTAGACAATTCCTTATTGCATTTTACTATAATAGGTGCTTAAAAAATTTACAAAATGTCTTCCCGTATATATTTAAAATGAAATTAATAATGCTGACTATGTCGCATGTGTCGCATGTGTTGCTTGTGTTGACATGTATAGATTTGGTGCATGATTTGATTTCAATTATTCGAGAGTGTCTTCATATGTTATTGTGAAACATGTATGAGCGACATAATATGAACTGGCACTTGCATGATGTAACACATGTCGCTATGTTTTATAGTTCAACATTTGCAGCAGGGTTCGTATTTGCACACACATGCTCTGCTCACACACACGCCAGAAACACATTCAACTTGTACTCACTGCTCATACACATGTGTGTGCATAAGTGGAAAACAAACTCTGCTCACAGAAAAGTGTGTGCTGTTTGTTTTTAAGCACATGCACATGTGTGTGAGCCGATTTTTGTACAAATTTCAGCCCATGTACATGCACATAATATATTTTTAAAAGAATTTGTTTATTAAACGTTATTTTTTGAAAGACACTTCAATAAAAAGTGAGATGTTGTTTGTTTTTTATAAGACAGAAAACATATTAAAAAATTATTTTAAGATTTGAGTTAGAATTCGAAGTATATAAGTTTCTCTACGCAAAGCACACACATGTGCGTGTGCTTTATATTAATAAAAGTAAAGTACACACATGTGCCCGTGCTTTTTACCAAACGGCACACACATGTGATGTGAGCAAGTTTTTAGTTTTTTATATGCACAGCACACGTGTGTGAGCGTAAAATGTTAGGATGTGCTGCGCATGTGTGTGCAAATACGAACCCTGATTTGCAGGCCTTTAATATATATATGTATGTAGGTATGAATGTACATTTAACGTTCAAATTACTTCTAACGTGAAAGTAAGTTCTGCAATGAAATAAAAATCAAATACTTTAAATGTCTATTGTTTTGATTTCAGGGAATAACTAGATATACGACTGAAGAATAAAATAATTTTAGTATCGATACTTTTTCCCTGATACTTTTAGAGTATCAATATCATAAACTCGATGCCAGTATGAGTACTCAGTATCGATACCAAAGTCTGAAATGTCGAACCCTAGGTGGGACCCAAAAAGAATTCTATTTTACATTTGTCCACTCAAAGATGAATTTTATCCAAAACATTTAATTTTTACGAAAGATGTTTTGGTGTTGGAATATATGCACTACAGGCTTTCGTTTTCAATAAAAATTAGGCTTGTTTAATCTTCATAGAAATATTGAAAAATATTTACATTTGTGGCTGGTGGGACATGCCCTTATGACTGGGGTAAAGTAATTATGCATGAAATAAAAGTTTGCATAGACAAAAATTACATTTTTTTTATTTTTTTTTTTATTTTTTTCTATAGATTAATGAAATGTATTCATTTAAAAAGAGGTTACTACTTAAATAGAGATAATTAGGACATTTTTAAATTTATGGAGTTTTCCTCTTTTACATGGAATGACCCATTAGCTAATAGACTTGTTGTGGGGTGAACAATGTGAATATTTACTAATGAAAATATTGGTTGAAAGCTAACAAGACATCAATACAAGATCAGGAGACTTGAGAGAAAAAATATATATGAATACGTATACGTTAGGACTACAATATCGACCACAGGAAGGCTTCTATTTTAAAGTGATTAAAATTAAGCAGATACATTTTACCATTTTTTTGAAATAAGCTATAATTTCTTATGATCTGTACAGAAGCAGGAAGAGAGTTGAACAATTTGCACGACATGTATATATAAAGGCTTTTAAAGTGGGCGTACGAATTGTTGCAATGGGTGACAATTTATTAGCCGAAGCACCACATCAGCAAGTGACCACTTGCAGCTTTGACTGGAATATACCATAATAAACAATTTTTAGTGGCGGTAAAAATGACGAATGGTGTGAAGAAAGTATCGCATTTGGGAGACTCAAGGGACGGCGGAGGTGTTTAACAAGGAAAATAGATATTGAACCCACATTTATACCATATGTTGCCCTTCCTTGTGCAACTTTGCATAATGAAAAAGGAGAAGTACATGCCCAACCCAGATTTTGACACAATAAGCCAGTTAAAGCAACAAGTAAACTGAATTAACAATCAAGTCCCAGTCACTAATGGCCTTGATCCAGCGGATTAAAGGCTGTAACCAGGGATGCCGTTTGGATCTAAATAGATCCAATTGGATACATTTTTAGACGAATTTTTGCGGGATACTTTTTTAAATAGGCCAAAATTTTATATTTCCTATAAAGTTTTTTTCGTTCAAAAATCGATTTTCATTAAAGATGGTAGAAAGCATTACGTTTNTTCGTATAGCCATTTTATTTTTTGTGAACGAAGCAATGAACATATGAAGAGATCTCACCAAAATAGGTATAAGCGCAATTGCTTTAATTAGCTTAAAAGGATGCTTTAGCAAGACCTTAATAAACATATCGTCGTTTAACGTACAAAACCGCATATAAAAAAAATTTATTCAAGGAAACTTTTATGAATTTTACTGAAAAGGCTTTAAATACACTCTAAAAAAATTTTGTTTATTTGCGCATATTGAGAGTGGTAACCAGATTCCTCTTTTAATGTGTGCAAATTTGCACGCCGTGTAATAAAATTAATCATTGCCTGTTTACTTTTACACATAAAATGTTTAAAATAAAGTAATGTTTATTATTAGTAGGAAATGTGTTTGTGGTTTGAAAA
>NW_016157895.1:87819-90568 GCF_001687245.7 Rhagoletis zephyria
TGCAAAACCGCGTATCAAGATAATGCAAAACCTCGTATGTGGCGTTGCATAAATTATTTTCTAGAGAGTAAAAACACTTATATTTCAAAATGGTTCTCTTTTTTATAAAGCAATCGCATTTCTGGCTAGTATATTTCAGGACGAATTTTTTGCAATTTTAAACATTCTATATATGTGTATTTATGTGTATATTTTAAAGATCTCAAGTTCAAAATCAAATACTGAACATCCTATACGTATATTTATACAGATTCTTGTTGAAAAATAGATACTTTTCAGTAGTAGTTTTACATGCTCTTTTTAGAGTGTACTTGCTACTTATTATATTTACTTTGCAAAATACTTATACACAAAAAATGTACTTTATAAATTGAAATTACAAATGTTTGATTTTATGCACATGTATTCCAAGTCCTTAGGATGGGTTAAATTATGTCTTTTTCATGAAAATGTTTGGTTTTCTTACAAATTATGATGTATATGTAAAAAAAGAAAATTGGATACATTTGGATACATTTTTGGCTTGGTCAGGGATACATTTTCTTGAGACGGCGCGGCAACACTGGCTGTAACCATGAAGCAATACCTTTCGAACAATTATTCTCTAAGAAAAAGTTCTGCTAACGTAGCAAATTTGCACTAAAGCTTACTACTCGTACAAACTTAATAGGGCTATTCGCGATCCGGTGCAAATGGCCTAGCATCATTGCATTGCAAATTTGTATTGCAAATTATTTGCAATACACAAACAAAATACACGCATTTGCATTTGTCATGGCTTGACAAATTTGCAATACCGAAAATCCATAGCATAAAAATGCTATGCATTGCAACTCTGGTTGACATTTCTATCAGTTGATTAAAAAGCTTTACCATGACAGTTTAATAAAGGTCGCTCACAATCCATGGCATATTTCTGCAATTGCATAAATTTGTCAGCTCTTATGCACCGAATCGCGAATAGCCCTAATATATTTTAATTCTTTGTACTATATCACTAACTAGGTGACAAAAACTGAACAAGATGTTATTGTTTTTCATGCTAAAACTTTTTTGGTAATTTTTTTATTGAAATATGGCTTATATTTTAACAAACA
The DNA here is from genome assembly GCF_001687245.7 of Rhagoletis zephyria. Lineage (NCBI taxonomy): Eukaryota > Metazoa > Arthropoda > Insecta > Diptera > Tephritidae > Rhagoletis > Rhagoletis zephyria. The sequence continues at coordinate 88,917 of NW_016157895.1, forward strand.
CCATATAAATCCAAGTTTGCAAATTTTCAACAAAATTGTAAAAATTTTAATAAGAATTAAATAAAAAATTTAGGTATACAGTTTTATAGCACATTCAATTTCAGTATAAGAATATGCATATTTCAAATATTTGCGTCGATTTTGGATAATCTTTTGTTGACGGCGTTATGTATTTTTTTCTTTATAAAAAAATCTAAAAATCATTTATACGCAAAAAAAACCTCAGGACAGGTAGCAAACAAATTATCATAGCTGAAGTTTTTATTCAATTCTTCTTAAAAGGTTTGCAACTTTGTGGAAATTTGCACATTTGTACTAAATTTCGTACACAGTTCCATAATTGTATTTACGCGGTGTTTGTTAAAATAAAAGCCATATTTTAATAAAAAATTAAAAAACAAGTTACAGCATAAAAAATATTGCAAATATTTGAAAAATTACAGTATGCTGCATTTTGGGAGTATCTGTATATAAATGAGGGGGGCACCGAAATTGCGCATATGGACATTATTTCGGTTTCAACCGAAACTGTGCATGTATATTTTATTTCGGTTTTTGCCATATGCATTATTTCGGTTTGCAACCGAAACTGTGAATGTATGCATTACTTCGTTTTTTTCATATGCATTATTTCGCGGAGAATTCTACTTAGTAAGGGATATAATCCCTAAGCGCTGCCGAAGGCCGCCTACGCAGAGAGAAGTTCTGCCCAAAAATACTTTCGTTCCCTCTTTTCCGGCAACACAGAAAGGAGAGTTCTACTTAGTAAGGGTTATAATCCCTAAGCGCGGCCGAAGGCCGCCTACGCGGAAAAAAGTTCTGCGCAAAAATACTTCCGCCCTGCTTTTCCGGCAACACAGAAAGGAGAATTCTACTTAGTAAGGGTTATAATCCCTAAGCGCGGCCGAAGGCCGCCTACGCGAAAGAAGTTCTGCGCAAAAATACTTCCGGTCCTCCTTTTCCGGCAACACAGAAAGGAGAATTCTACTTAGTAAGGGTTATAATCCCTAAGCGCGGCCGAAGGCCGCCTACGTTTTCATGTATGCACTATGTCATATGCATTATTTCGGTTTTGAGTCGAAACTGTGCATGTATGCATTAATTCGGTTTTTGTCATATGCATTATTTCGGTTTTGAACCGAAACTCTGCATGTATGCATTACTTCGTTTTTATACCCGAGCGCACTTGTGCACAAGGGTATATTAATTTTGTTCACGTAATGGTTGTTTGTAACAACCAAAACGAATCGAGATAGATATAGACAAATGTATACATAAATGCTCAGAATGAATAGAGAAATCGATTAAGCCATGTCTGTCTGTCCGTCTGTCCGTCCGTCCGTGGACTGTAAACACGCCCACTTCCCATACAACNATTCACTCAAAATTGATATTTATAATAAGTTTTAGACGAAAAATAAGAATATTATACATTTTTGGAAAATGGGCGTAGCCACGCCCACTTATGGTTACATGTGTATATCTTGGTAACCGCTGCACCAATTTCTTCCAAACTTGGCACAGTTGTTAGCCTTGGTACAGCATACTAAATGGCCGAAAACTTTAAAAATCGGGCAATAACCACGCCCACATCCCATATAACGGTAATTTTCGGAAATACGAAAACTGCAATACTTAAGTAACTACTGAAG
>NW_016157895.1:90663-121377 GCF_001687245.7 Rhagoletis zephyria
ATTTTTGGAAAATGGGCGTAGCCACGCCCACTTATGGTTACATGTGTATATCTTGGTAACCGCTGCACCAATTTCTTCCAAACTTTTCATAGTTGTTGGCCTTGGTACAGCATACTAAATGGCCGAAAATTTAAAAAAATCGGACAATAACCACGCCCACAGCCCATATAACGGTAATTTAGAGAACTACTAAATCTTCGATAAATGAGTAAATATTAAAGCNTTTTTTTCATATGCATTATTTCGGTTTTCAAACGAAAGAGTGCATATGCATAATTTCGGTTTTTCTAATATGCATTATTGCGGTTTTCAACCGAAAATGTGCATATATGCATTATTTCGGTTTTTTTCATATACATTATCTCGGTTTTCAAACGAAAGTGTGCATATATGCATTATTTCGGTTTTTTTCGTATGCATTATTTCGGTTTTTTTCATATGCATTATTTCGTTTGCACAGTTTCCATATGCACAATTTCAGGGTGCCAAATGAGGCTGTTTTTTAAACAAAGTACATCTTTTAAATTTAAAATTTTGTGCTCATTTAAATCCTTGTAGCTCAGTTATGCATACTTTGCACTGCACTGCATAAAATGTAATTTTTACGTAGAAATCAAAAACCAACAGACTCCTTCATATGTTATGCTGTGCGTGAGGTAAACGCTTACACGCAAAGCTCATTTAATAGCGTTTTCTTTTCTCAAAAAAAGTTCCGCACTTTTATATGGGAACTCTTGCTTTGCTTTGACCTGAAACCTGAGAAAATGTTGCATTCTTTATATGAGAATGAAACAGAAAATGTACTACTCCATCACAATTTATTTATAAAACTTAATTAAGCTGAATTATTCACTTGACCTGTAAGTCTTTAACAATTTTAAAGCAAAACACTTATTTCTGGTAGGGAAAATAATTGCATTTTTACAAGCTTAAATTAAAAATCAACCATGCAACTCTCACCCTCACGTTTATTTGAGGGCAGAAAAGGCAGCACTTTCGCCGGATCAGAGCGCAACCTGCTGAGAAAAGAACACGACGCCTTGTGAACAACACAAGGCAGAATAAGTGCAGCCTTTTTTCGAGAAAAGAAAACGCTATAACATATTTCTTATGTGACAACTCTCATGCAGTGCAAAGTACGCATAACTCATGATGCAATAATATAAGGTGGTATCAGTTGTGACAGCTCGATTTGACACTGCCTTAGCTCAGTAGAATAAGAAGAAAAACGGGAAGAAATGAATCCCCATTTGGGGGTAAAATATAAAATTTCATATTTTCTTCTAAACAAAATTTGCTTTTTTATAGTATATTCGCAATGAAATGAAATAAAATAAGATATAATACCTTTTAGAGAAAACAAAATGTGTATACTGAAAAAAATAAAAAAAAATTAAACTATATTATTAGGCAAACAATTGTTAAAGAAGTAACACTGTTTAACCTAAGGCAGTCAATATGGCGGAATTAGAGCGAGAAGTTGCCAACCGATAACACCTTGTATTATTGCATCATGCGTATAACTGAGCTTTTACCCATATGTATGTAAATTTAATGCCGACTTTTTCGCTACACCGGCGAACGGCGAATTTTCGCCCAGTAGAGCAACGACCAGCGTTGCCACTTCGGTAATTTTTAACCAAAATTTTTAGTTTTTTTTATTCTTTATCCAATTAAGTCATTTGGTAATTTTTTGTAATGTTTGGATAGTAGAGTAGATCCACCCCTCACATAGGTCAATACAGACTCGCTCGGATTTTTCTCGGACATTTCATTTCTGTTTAAACTTTTTTGCCACGATGTGCGTTTCCTCTTATAGAAATACCAGGTAATCCTGAAGTTTTACAGCCCGAAAAGTTGCTCCAGCGTTCACTGGCCAATAGAATAATGTGATCTCTGTTTAAAAGGGGCTATTTCTATACCTACGATGTCCTTTCCCAAGAGGTGTGTTTCCTTGTCAGTTCGTCAGCTTTGCAGTTATCACCAATTTCCCGGTGTACCCCGGCAACGACATGAATAGAATTCCCTGTACGATCCTGTTCAAAAAGCTACGGTATTCGTAAGAGATCTCACTTTCTGTATGTGTGACTCTTAAGCCCAAAATACAATAGCGCAGTGGCAGCGGCAGTTTTTCGAAATCAGCTGTTTTTTAGAAAGTGTGGTGTCCAATGAAGCGACTCAGCAACAAAAATTTAAACAAACAAAAGGGAATGTCAAAAAAAGCAGTCACTGACAACGTCGTATTGTGTTTGTTGCTGCCACTGAAACTGCCACTGCACTATTGTATTTGGGCTTTAAGCTTTCAAGCGTTGATTTTTTTTTTAATATTTTCGATCACTTGTTGACATACATATGTATATATATTGCGCGGTATCTTGGCCATAACTTGACTAGTTTTGGTTTTCAAGTGTCCCACAGTTTAAGGTTTATTTGTATTAATACGGCCATTTGAGCAGCCTCATAAAAAGTCGAACGATGCAAGTCGGATGATATCGGTGGCCAAATGACGGTAAATTATGCGCCGGAAAATCCTCTGCAAATAAAGGGTTCGACCATTGATGATTTAAAATAAATCAGTCTTTGTATGGCCAAAGCCGGACAGTGGCAGGGAATATGCTCCGAAGTTTCTTCATCCTCGAGGCAGAGCCGGCATTTCGACTCTATGATCGCACTTAATCGGTGCAAGTGGAATCGCAATTGGTTGTGACCCGTCAGGTACCCAGAAGGAGCCTGATGTCATTTCATTTACTAACACAATGTTGTTTCTTTTGAAAGAGGAGCCGAAGAGCCTGGCCTGCCTAAGGTCCCCCACCGCTCCCCAGTACTTACTGCGTTCCGAGTGTACCCACTCAGTAATTATGGCTCTCGAAGAGGACCAACTTAGACCACAGAATGGTTCGGCTCCCGAAAAGGCAGATTGCGATCCTTCTCACTATCTATCTATGTATATGTAAAATTTCAATCAAATCCATCCGCCAGCAGAAGCAAATGCCAAAAATCTATGGTATTTTGTAGCCGCTTCAAACTGGCACTTGTTATACTAGAATTAAATGGTTTATAAACCTGCATAACCGAAATTCTGAATAAAAATTGTAAAATTTTGATGAAAATTTGACGATTTTTTTTTTAATTGTTAGAGTTATACACTTTGCGTTCTATGGTTTTTTTTTGTAGTGTGAACTATGTATATTTACTAAAAATTAATAAAATTTAAATAAAGCTAAATATTTTCAAAAAATTAACTGTACGATTTTCACTGACATTCCCGTATGTATGTATGTATGTACATTAGGGTGGCCCTTAGCCGTATGGCACAGTTTTAATTTTATTTTTTCTTAGGTCGCATCCCCCAGTTTGGTGAATATTCATGAAAAAATGTGTTATCCAAAAATTTCAGATCAATCGGAGAAAGTTAAGACGTGCCGACCGCCCCCAAAATTTCTATATAAGTTGTTGTTTGCTTAACCACGGTGGGTCGGCTCCAAGTTCAACCCAAAGGTTTTAGCACTTCAAATATTCTTGTGAAATCTTTTCTATAATATTTTCTAAGGCCCATTTGCTGAACATTCACAGTTAAATATATAAACTAATAGTGAAGTATTTCAGAGTTAAATTATTATCTATATGGACAATTCTAAATTAGTTCGAGCTTTCGCATGATTTATTAACACAAATCAGGTTACGTATATTGTGTAGATTATGTAAACGCCTAAAATCCTAAAAATCCTATTTAATTATACCCGAGCGCACTTATGCACAAGGGCATTATAACTTTGTTCACATAACGGTTGTTTGTAACAGGCAAAACGAATCGAGATAGATATAGACAAATGTATACATAAATGATCAGAATGAAAAGAGAAATCGATTAAGCGGTGACTGTCTGTCCGTCCGTCCGTCTGTGCACACGATAACTCCAGTAAAAACTGAGATATCTTAACGCAACTTTGTACGTGCACTTCTTTCGGGCGTAGGACGGATTGTATAGAAAATGGGCAAAATCGGACAATAACCACACCTACCTCCCATATAACGGTAATTTTCAGAAATACGAAAACTGCGATATTTTAGTAACTACTGAAGATTATTCACTCAAAATTTATATTTATAATAATTTTCAGACGAAAAATAAGAATATTATAAAGTTTTGGAAAATAGGCGTACCCACGCCCACTTATGGTTACATTTGTATATCTTGGTAACCGCTGCGCCAATTTCTTCCAAACTTGGCACAGTTGTTAGCCTTACTACAGCATACAAATGGCTAAAAAATTTTTAAATCGGACAATAAGCACGCCCACATCCCATATAACTGTTAAATCAGTAAATATTAAAGCTAATTTATTGAAAATTGATGCTTGCAATAATTCTGTACCAAGAAATACGTTTATGACAAAATTTTGGAAAATGGGCGTGGCACCGCCCACTTAAGATCACATATATGTATCTCGGTAACCGGTCTACCAATTTATACCAAACTGGGTATGGTTATTATGCTTGCCACATAAAAGCAAACCGTTGAAAATTATTGAACTCGGCATAAAATTGAGGCCGCTTTCATATAACGGTAAATTTCAGATATGCTTGAAACTTCAATATTTCGAAATTTAACTCATTGACTCCTTTTTTTTAATTCTGACACTCGCGCCTTTTATAGTATACTGTAGCTGGTGCGTACTTAAAACTGTTATCGGACAACTTGTATAGTGTTCTGGGAATCAATCTACACATGGTAGGCTTATGTGCTCTCATTAGAAGATAGCTAAAAAAAACAAATTCTTGAAAAAGTTAAAATGCGTGCACAACAGCAAAAATGCATATTTTTTATTAGCACATCTTCTGGAATTGGAAAATTTAGCCAAATACGTGTGTGCTCAATTGTACAATATACTATTGAACTATGAGCCTCGTGCACGACTTTTTTATTTGTTCATTAAAAAGTTACGGAGCAAGAAAGAAATAAGAAAAGCCCCAAAAAAACAATATATATATAATATGAAAAAAGTTAAAAACAGCATCAACAATCTCATTATTATGATTTCATATGCATATGTTGATATGCAACAATTTTTATTCTAATATTTTCCCGCCAATTTTGTATAAAAATATGGTCCAATCAACAACAGAAAACATAAAAATATAATTCCTAAACTTTGTGTAAAACTCGCGAAAATTCAGCAAATTTTCATCAAAATTTTCAACTTTTTAATCAGGTTTTTAATCAGCAAAAAAATGCAAGCTCGGAGTTAGTCAAAAATCGCGTTGGTTTTTGAGAATTTTTTTGTTGAAAGTGTTTTGAATTTTTTCCATATAAAGTATTTTCGAAACAAAATTTTTGTATGGAAGAGACTTCGTGAAAAAAAATTACCAAAAATCAACGGTAATTCCTAGCCACTTAAAACTTGCACATTATTATAATAAAATTGATTGGGCTACAAATCTGCATACTCAAAAAATTCTAGAAAATCTGATTAAAAAGTTGAAAATTTTCATGAATCTTCTAAAGTAGTAGTCCTACATAATTAGGTATATGAACCTTTTTTGTAGAGAATCGAACTTAGCTAAGAAAAATTTTTTTTTAGTACTTGGACTTTGATGGACTTGGGCGAGCCTAGGATATTGACCAAAAACTTTCACATTTCACACAGATATTTTTTAGACCATAATGAACCATATTTTTGCTATTACCAATCAAAATTCTAAAAAAGTGGATTTTCGGCCCACGCTAGTGCATATGTGTAATTTTTTGTAATTTTTTCTCGCCCCGTTCTCGAGCTATTTGGAAAACTATTAAATCGATTTGTTTTTGTTTTCGTGCTGTAAAGTTTTTAAAAATGTATTGATCAAGTTTGTTTGTCCATCAACCTTAAAAATTTTAAACAAATCAAACACATGAAATGTGAACCCCGTCCATTTTCGTATGGAACGCCCCATATACAAGAGAATCCAGTTTTTATATTATTTTATACTGAAAACACTGGCCCGTAGTCATAGTCAAAATAAAGTCGACTTTAAAGTTAGTTGCAGCTTTTTTGACAGATATCCCATTGAAAATTATGTCAAAAAGCTGCAACTAACTTTAAAGTCGACTTTATTTTGACTATGACTACGGGCCACTATCTCTTAAAATAAATTGGCAAACGGCCTTCTTGCTTAATCAAACAACTCGTCATCGCCAGGATATAAATGAGAAGTGGGATTCCTTCTCCCAATTACTTCATACCACTGCGGAAGAGGTAGTTGGTTATTACCAGGGAACAGATTTTATGGAAATTGCCTTTATTCTGCTAAAGATATAGAATATATCCGATTAACAATGTCCACGATTTAGCTTTCTCCGATTCCATACAAACACATTTGTTGTTGCCTTTTTTAAGATATATTCGCCTTTTTTGCCTTTTCTAACCGTTGGATATTACTAATTATTGTATGTGTAGTAATATAAACTCGGTATAATGTTTCGGAACACTTCCTTATAATTGACATGTATGAATCAGCATATTTTAAGTATGTTTGTATAAAGATTAAGAAAGAGGCCGAAAAAAGACTCTTCATTTTCTCCGCTCAACTCGTGAAGACTTTATAGTGGCGACGAGGAGAAAAAAAAAGACTTTTGTGCAAGTTTTATTTATTGAAGAGACAAGAAAAACACAGCAAACATTGCTCAATTTTCGGCAGCCGATAATTGGCAGTTATGGTGTGAAAGGTTGGAGCTGCATTTCGTTGAAATAGAGTGCACAAGGGAAAGTGGAAAAATTTCTACACTCCTTAGAAGTATCAGTGGTGAGGTATACGGGATCGTGCACAGCATTTACAGTCCTCAACTTCCAAGCGAAAAAAGCTATGAGGAATTGTGCTCGGTGCTGGAGCGCCATTTTACTCCACCAGTCATCTTATTTCAATAAAGGCGTAAATTTTATGCAGTGAAAAGAGCAGACAACGAAACTGTAGCCGCATGGTATGCTCACGTCAAAAAGCTGTCCTTGCAATATAAATTTGGCGCTGCCCTTTAGAAGATCATTCTCGACAAATTCTTAGTAGAGTTACCAGAAAAAATTTTAGAAAAGTTGTGCGAAGAGGATGAAGAGCTTACCTTAGAAAAAGCGTTTAAAAAGGCATTACTTATGGAGTCAAAGATTACGCAACAATTGGCCGTCAAAAGTGAGGTTAACTTTGTGAAATCACATGGCCGCAACAACAACAAGAACAGCGGCATTGCTAAGCGTGGCGGTACGAAAGGCAGTACGAGTTGCAAACAGCGGAAACAACAGTGGCGACAACACGAAGAAGCGACCCTGTGCGCACTGCGGCTGGAAAAATCATCCTTCTAATAAATGCAGATACCGTAATAGCGTTTGTCATTCCTGCAAAAAGGTGGGACATTCGGCAAATGTATGTCAGATTAATAAAAACAATGTACAATTTATAAATGTAAAGAAAGAAGATTTCGATACTTTTGATTCTGTATTTAACATTTCCGATGCAGCACGAGGAGAAATGGGTAACCAGTACGACCTTGCAATCAAAGTAAATGGTTATCGGATGGTCGTCCTATGCGATACAGGGGCGCCGTGTTCTTTATTGTCAAACAAAACTTTTGAAAGATTTTTTGATCGTAAATGGCTGCGCGAATGCTCGACTGTATATACGGGATACGGCGGCGAATTGGTAGCTGTTATCGGTGAGGTAACGAACGACTGTTAATTATAATGGTCAGAGTGTAAGGGGAAAATTTGTAATAACAAATACAAACCGACCAACCTTGCTAGGACGTGATTTTTTGCGAAGTTTCGGCTTTGTGTTGAAAACTAATAATGATTGTGCGTCAACTCAAGTTAATTATATTGAACCTTATCAGGAAATGCTGGAGCAGATAAAGAGCAATTATTCTGAAGTGTTTAGTCGTGAATTGGGCAAATGCAACTTAACCACTGTCAAATTTCACTTGGAAAGCAATTGCAACCCGACTTTTTGTAAGCCAAGAGCAGTTCCTTTGGCATGGCGTGAGGCTATTGAAAAACAGTTAACAGATTTAGTCGAGAAGGGGGTGCTGATACCGGTTGATAGTGCAGATTGGGGAACACCACTAGTTCCCATATTAAAGCAGAATGGACAAATTAGAATCTGTGGGGACTACAAGACTACCGTAAACCGCTTTCTTAAAGACTTCAAGTATCCGTTGCCTCGAATAGACCAAATATTCGCATCAATGCAAGGGGGTAAACTTTTCAAAAAGCTAGATATGGCTAATGCTTATAATCAGCTTGTTCTAGACGAAGAGTCGCAAAAAATTTGTAGCTGAAGTACGCATGAAGGCATTTTTAAGATGACGCGGCTGCCTTTTGGTATCAAAACCGCAGCGGCTATAACCATTACGGAAAAGACTTTGTCGAGCACGTAAGGATCGCATACGGTGTGTTATCGAAGCCCCGGAACCGAGTAATATTTCCCAACTACGAGCTTTTATTGGGTTAGTGGATTACCACTCAAAGTTTATCCCAAATTTCGCTCAGCAGATGGGCCCGCTATATAAGCTTTTACAAAAAAATGGTCGATTTGTTGGGAGTGAGGCGTGTCGGAAAGCATACGAGACACTGAAAACAGAAATCTGTTCGGATAAGGTACTCGTGCACTTTCATCCGAAATTGCCTATCGTGTTAACAACGGACGCCAGTAATTCCGCGGTTGCGGGAGTGCTAGCGCATGTGTACGGAAGTGGTGTGAGGAGACCAATAGCGTTTATTTAGCGCGCTTTGAACAGAGCGGAAGTAAACTATAGCGCAATGGATAAGAAAGCCTTGGCGATAGTTTATAGTGTGACGAAATTGAGGCAGTACTTGTTGGGGGGTATCATTCACCCTGGAAACAGATCATAGACCTTTGCTAGCTTTGTTTGGGTATTCCGGCATTAGCTGCCGCCAGAATTCAGCGCTGGGTCTTAATATTATCAGGGTTTGACTATAAAATTAAATACGTCAAGGGTTCTAGTAATTACGCTGATAATTTATCACGTATTTCGCAATCAAATGTTTCGGTGTTTTGCCGGTTCGGGTTGGTAGACACGCTCGTTAGTAGTGTTGCCAGACGTACTGCTTTTGGGAGTAAACGTACTCATTTTTATTGCAATGTACTCAAAAAAAAAATATCTGGATATGTACTCCTTTATTAGTTTTGAACTTCTTTTGTACTCCTTTTTCCAGCTATTAATATTTTATACAGGGAGTAAAATAATAACTGTTGCACAGTTTTTTTTTTTTTAAATAAAAGGGATTTTTATAGATCTTGCGAAAAAGGAGTTTATTGTTAATTTTCCACAGATTTTACTTTAATTTTATTAATTAGTTTTTAAATTTTTACCTTCATTTGGGTTTACCAGCGGGCACGCAAGTCTTCGTCGGTTCTTTATTACATATCTTCTGTAACCATACGCTAGTTTCCACAATTTGGGTCCTTCATACTCCATCTTTTGCCCAACATAAGGCCTCTTACTCAGCAATCGAAAAGACTCGGAGCTGGTGACTAAGGAGGGCATTAATTCGACCAACCCTATACAATTTTTTTTATACCAAGTCTAAGAAAAACAATACACCTGAAAAAGACGTGCGTGCCGCATGTACTTATCTCCCAAAGCTGACAAATGTAAATAAGGATTAAAATTTTAAAACTAGTTAATAAAGTAAAATATTTACAAACAAAAAATACTTTTTTTTCGCAAAATCTATAAAGGACCCTATTATTTTTCAAAAAACCTCTGCAACAGTTATTATTTTATGCCCTGCACTTTGCCATTCATATTGTGGCAGATACTACTTAGTAAGCAAAGTTAAGTGTGATAGTGAAAAGATGTTAGCATGGTCGTAGCCAGGTAGGGCGCTCGGGTATAAAAATCAGAAATATATTAAATTAATTAAAAGGCTTAAAAAATGCAACCCCCAACCACCTAGGCCACCTTTCTGTGTTGCCGAAGAAGGGAGGAGAAACTCCTCTTCTGTTGTGTATAACATTTCATGTGGATATAACTCTGGCTTCGGTAACCACAGTATTTTTGCACTTAACTCCTTTCTGCGTAGACGGCCGCTCTTAGGGATTATAACCCTTACTAAGTAGAATTGTCCTTTCTGTGTTGCCGAAGAAGAGTGTCAGGCACCTCTTCTGTTATCAAGGGTATATAAAAAGTCCCGTGCAAATAAATATTCAGCATTTTTCAAGCGAAAAGACGCAAGTGAAAATTGTGACTTTTGGCCATTTTTCTAAGGGGTCCCTAAGGGGTCAATTGTGGTGCATGCCGTCTCCAAAAAGGTCATTTGGAGGTACCACGCCTACTCTCTCTTCGATCACCATCTCTTTAACGACCGCCCTAATTGGAAAGACAACCCATTTAGTTATTTATTTTTAACATTTATTTTTGCTTTGAAAAAGATTTCTAAGATATATTTGTTTGTTTGTACCTAATTAATGTTAATTTGTAACAATAAATTAATAATAATAATATTTTAGCGCTTACACATATGTTAGTGTTTGGCCTCCGACTTGTGGCGTGTGCGTTGATATTATCACACAAAGCGGAGGGACCTACAGATTTACGCCGACTCCGAACGGCGATTGTGTTTTGATGGGAAGCTGTTTTTCATGGCAGAAATACACTCGAAGGTTTGCCAGTGCCTGCCGACGGACCACCGCTGTTAAGAAAAAACCTTTTTTCTATATTTTTTGCGATGTTGCTTTGGCCAGGGCTTGAACCCGGGTGCTGCGGAGTGGAAGCGCGCACTGCTTACCACTACACCACAGCGGCAGACAACAAATTACAAAACAATTAAAAAAAAAATTGTACTCCTTTTTTATGTCTTATACTGCTTTTTTCTATCGAAAATATAAATGTACTCCTTTCTCAGTTTCAAAATCTGGCAACCCTACTCGTTAGTGACAACGGGACCCCTTTTACGTCGGCTGAGTTTAAAAATATTATGACGAAAAACCACATTAAACATGTATTTACGGCTCCGGGTCACCCAGCCACCAACGGTCAGGCTGAAAACTTCGTGAAAACTTTGAAAAAGTCTCTGATTGCTAATTTTGCGGGTAACACAAGCCATAATTTCGATGACGTATTGAACAAATTTCTATTCGACTATAGGATCGCTAAGCACGGTACTACAAAAGAGTCTCCTGCAAAAATGTTATTTGGGAGAGAGCTCAGGTCGCGGTTTAGCGCTCTTTAACCGCCTTTGGTAAAATATGTTATAAAAACTAATCAACAGACTGCAATTAACAACTCCAAGGGTAAACGTAATGAGACATTCGTTGTAGGTCAAAAGGTGATGGTGAGAAACTACTCAAATCCTAACAAGGCTGGTTGGTCGCCTGGCACTGTAAAGAAGCAGCTAGGTCCACGAAACTACGTAGTCATGTTGTCAAACGAAAACCGTACAATCAAGCGACATCTTGACCAAATTCGCAATGCTGATCTCATAGGTGAGGACGAGCGTTTACGCAGTGAGCCGCGCGACAGTTCTCCTGAAAGTTCAATACCAGTCAAGTCTGAAGATGTTATTGAAGACCAGGGTGACCTTGTATCGAGTGAAACTCAAAAAAATAGGGAGGAGGCTGTAGAAGTGGAAACAAATTCAGCTAGGCAAATGCCTATAAGAAGTAGTAAACTGAAGGCTATAGAGGCCATGCGAAAGAAATAACAAAAGTTCTTATTATCTTTTTATTTATATATAAAGTAAAATGTTATATTTTGAATTCTCTTATTGTGTACACTGAAAATAAAATCTGCGTAAATATAACGCAAACTTGCGTAAATCTTACGAAATTGTTCGTCATTTTGAGCCAGGAAAGTTTTCGTTGATTGTACAAAACTGTTTTCGTACATACTACGAAAATATGAGGCATGAGATGCTTAGTACATTTTACGAATGTATTCGTACTATTTACTAAAGAATTTAGTACTATTTACTAAAAAATTTAGTACTATTTACTAAAGAATTTCGTGCAATTTCTTATTTTTTACGAAATTTTTGTAAAATGCACAGAATTAATTCGTATATTTAACCAATTCTCGTAAAATCTGCGCTTGTTTCGTAGAATGTGCGATTGCTTTCATTCTCCACACTGTAAAAACACATTACGAGTTATAACACAACACTTTTATTTTGTTGTTATCGTTAATTTTAAACATTTTTGTTTAACAAAACGTTTTGCAAAAACGCAAGTGTTGTGCTATAATTTTAGTCATGTTTTTTATAGTGTTAAAAGCAATCATACGTTCTACGAAAGAAGAAGAATTTTCTGACTACACTGTAGTTTAGAATTAATAAAAAAGGTTATTTTACCAATAATAAAATTTAAGTATTTTATTTATATGCATACGAATAGGTTCTATACTACATATTTTTTTATTGCTTAGGCTTCATTCAATAAAGTATATTGATGCAAAGTGTTAAACTATTAGACTTAACAAAACTAAATATAATAAGATATAAAATATGAAAGAATATAAAAAATACTGGATTTACTTTCTTAAACATTATAATATTTGTATGTAGAGGCACTTGACAGATTCGCAGCCTCATCGATGTTTGTTTCCTTGACGACTATAAATTAAAGGAAAATTATAAGGCGACTGAAAAGCAAGTTTCAGTGAAAAGTCGCACATGTACTTATANCATCATCGGTAACAAAAACCGCGAAGTCGATTTTGCCTTTTCCAAGTTGGATAAGGAAGCAAAACGAAAGGGTCTTGTGGTAAACGAGGACAAGACGAAGTATCTCCTGTCATCAAACAAACAGTCAGCACATTCGCGCCTTGGCACCCACGTCACTATTGACAGTTATAATTTCGGGAATGTAGAGAATTTCGTTTACTTGGGAAACCAGCATTAACACCGATAATGATGTTAGTAAGGAAACCCAACGCAGAATCACTCTTGCCAACAAGTGCACTTTGGACTGAGTAGGCAATTCAGGACTAAAGTCCTTTTTNAATTTGTTCAGTGCTTTACGAATGTGTTTCATAAAATAAACGTAAGATTTCGTAAATTATACTGAAAAAATGCCTTACGAAAGTCGTTTTGTTATATTTACGTNAGTCCTTTTTCGACGTACGAAAACCACACTCATAAGTCACTCATCATGCCCGTGCTGGTGTNAAACCAAGACTACGAAAGTTTTTCGTAGCACTTTTACGAAATTTTATTTTCAGTGTATATAATTCATTTATTTGAAATTGTGAGCTTATACACATAATTATTTTATAGATTGGATAATTATCCAGTTATAACTGTAGAATGTATTTGTATAAGAACTTGAGAAAGGGGTTGTTGCATATTACTAATTATTGTATGTGTAATAATATAAACTCGGTATAATGTTTCGGAACACGTCCTTATAATTGACATGTATGAATCAGCATATTTTAAGTATGTATGTATAAAGATTAAGAAAGAGGCCGAATAAAGACATTCCATTTTCTCCGCTCAACTCATGAAGACTAACTAAGACTAACTTTCAATTGTAAAGGGCAAGAAGAAATCTCTTATTCCTGATAATACGAAAATTTTAAACGTTTAAATTGCGGGCCACTTGTATCAACTCGCGTCAGCACACGTTTAGTACATTCAAGGATTTTATTCGCGAAAATCGAATGAAAATGCTGCCGAAAACTTCAAAATGCATCTTGTCGTTCAATGTTACTATAACTATAAAGACAAAAGTTGTGTGAGTTAAAAACTCGAAAGGAGAAAATAGTCAAAGATTCAAAGTAGAAATGTTTTTAAATAATGAAACTGGTACATAGATAACACTATCCACAAGAATGGCGACCGCGCCATTCGCGCCAACTACCGCGGGATCAGCCTTCTATACATAGATTACAAGGTCTTATCGAGCGTATTGTGTGAAAGACTGAAGCTCACCGTCAATGAACTGATTGGGCCTTATCAGTGCGGCGTTAGGCATGGAAAATCCACCATAGACCAGGTATTCACAATACACCAAATCTTGGAAAACACGCGCGAGAAAAGGATCGACATGCACCACCTATTTGTCGACTTTAAAGCAGCTTTCGACAGCACTAAAAGGAGTTGCATATACGCCGCTATGTCTGGTTTAGCGATACCACCAGCTCCGTCAGAATTGGGAAAGACCTCTCCGAGCCGTTCGCCACCAAACTTCGCCGACAGGACGACTCCCTTTCATGTGACTTCTTTAATCTGATGTTAGAGAATATAATAAGAGCTGCAGAACTGACCCGCTCAGGAACAATTTACTACAAGAGCGTGCAACTTCTGGCTTATGCCGATGACATCGCCATCATCGGTAACAAAAACCGCGAAGTCGATTTTGCCTTTTCCAAGTTGGATAAGGAAGCAAAACGAAAGGGTCTTGTGGTAAACGAGGACAAGACGAAGTATCTCCTGTCATCAAACAAACAGTCAGCACATTCGCGCCTTGGCACCCACGTCACTATTGACAGTTATAATTTCGGGAATGTAGAGAATTTCGTTTACTTGGGAAACCAGCATTAACACCGATAATGATGTTAGTAAGGAAACCCAACGCAGAATCACTCTTGCCAACAAGTGCACTTTGGACTGAGTAGGCAATTCAGGACTAAAGTCCTTTTTCGACGTACGAAAACCACACTCATAAGTCACTCATCATGCCCGTGCTGGTATATGGCGCAGAAGCATGGACAATGACAGCATCCGATGAGGCGGCACTCGCATTACAAATGTTTCAACTCAAAATGTTTGTGGTACTGAGTCCGGGATCCATTGCTTTCGCATTTTCCGATTCAAATGTACCAGTGAATCCGTCATCGTGGCCTCAGGATGAAAGTTTTTTGAAAGGTCTCAAAATTGTAACAGGCATACAAGAAGTAAATAATGCAGCCGAAATATGGGTCAAATGGATGAAAGATTACAACCAACTGTTTACAAAAAAATTAGAAACAATAACAATACGTTTTGAAAATTGTAAGAGACTACCGCCCTCGTTATCCTAACTGCTCAAAGGAAAAATCCAATTGTTACCTAAATAAGCAAATTGGACATTTAAGCAAGACCTCTTGTATTGGCGTAAACTCGCAAAAATTTATTCTTAACTTAATACGAAAAAATATTTCAAGTAAAAATATTTGCTTTTTAACAACTTACAACTTTTATCACTATCGGTTTGTTTTTAAATAAAAAACTATTAACAACATTAATAATTAAAATAAGAGATTTAATTCAAACTTTAGGGGCGGTCGGCACGCCTAAATTTTCTCCGATAGACCTATAATTTTGGATAACACATTTTTTCATGAATAATTACCAATCTAGGGGGTACGATCTAACAAAATCCGATAATTTTAAATAAGGGCCACCCTAATGTACATACTTCCATCCACTGTTTCCAAAGCTAGTTGTTTACTAAAGTATAACCAATATTATTTTGCAAATATTTAAACACATACAAACACAAGAACACATTTTTCACGCATTTTTGTATGTACAAGTATACACAAACGTACATATGAATGCATACAGATATACGTATATTTTCGCTCTTAAAGGAAACCGTAAAATACAAACTTTGAAACATTGGGATAAACTATTGTGGTCTGTTCGGAATTGTCTTTATGTTGATGCTACCTCTCAGTCAATTTGGTAAACAGTACCTGCATTGTAATTGTTTTGTTTTCTTAAACCACTGAATTCTTTTATTTCATATACAATTTAAATATTACCAGTAACAATACATAGATGAGTATGCGGCACGTATGCACATATCGTCACCTGAAATGCAAAAAGAAGTAACAAACATCATCGTTTAAATGCAAAGACTCATATCCAATAAAAAATTCAAAATTCACTTTTTGATTTATATGATGCATTTCATCGAATTACAACTCCCCACATCATTTTATAAAAAAAATTAAAATATTAGTCACGACTTTTTCCAATTCATTTACTATGTTGTTACGTCTTTTTGCATTTCAGGTGACGATATGTATGTATGAATAACGAAATTCCGTTCGTATAGATAGTGAAACTTTCAACTCCCAGAGGAAATGTTAACATATAAAAAGTGTTATGCTCAACAATGTTATTTTGAGAAAATTTTCGTAACACACTTTTCCGTCAGTCAGTTTTTGTACATGTGTGGACAGCATATAAAACCCATGCATGGCTGTGTGTGTTTTTGCATTGACAGCCACGTCGCAATCAACTGCACTCGACGCATGCAATTGTCAGTTATCCTTTGAAAGTTTAAGTACATCGGGCGATTCTCTTATAGCCACAAAACCACATAAGTACCAACATATGTATGTATGAGAGTACACGTGTGAGCATTTCAACTGGCTAAAATGCATCCGCATTCTTTAATTCGTACTAACAGTATAGAAACAAATAGAGGCAGCACAATCACCATTTGTAGTTGATATGTTTATACTAGGGATGTGCCTGGTATCCGGTAGTTGTCCGAAATCCGGCTTATCCGGCCGTTTTTATGTTATCCGACTATCCAGACGGATACTAATTAATATCCCGCCGGATTTCTGGATTTCGATTATAGAAGATTCAATTTAAAAATCTAGTTCAGAAATTTATTTATTTTTTTTTGTATTTTTATAATCCAATTTAGATACCATTAGTGTTTAAAGTTAACAATTTAAAATTTTTTCATTATGAAACAGCATTTCCGAATTATCAGGCAAATATCTATTTCTATTTTCAACATAAATGCTACCCGATGCACAGTTTCTGAGTTCACTGAAGAAAGTGTTGCGCAGAGATACTTCATTGCCAGTATAAACAAATTTCGAAATTCTTTGCGATTATGCTTCCACCAAATTAAAGGATCTTCTTGTCTGGGTATAAGGGGTAGCTGTAAATATTTCTCCATTCCTAAATCGCT
Source organism: Rhagoletis zephyria (assembly GCF_001687245.7). NCBI lineage: Eukaryota > Metazoa > Arthropoda > Insecta > Diptera > Tephritidae > Rhagoletis > Rhagoletis zephyria. Next base: position 107,569 of record NW_016157895.1, read on the forward strand.
GCGTTTTTTCTTGTACGGTCGCTGCCTTGTCTACCCATCGTTTGCCTATCCACATCACTACACAAACTGGAATTAGCATCAAAGCCTTTGGCGATTTCCTCAAAGCATTGCCAAATATCCTGGTGAGCTCCCTCTTCAATTGAAGCTTCACCCAGTTTTTACCTTTAGTGATGTCAGAAACAAAACGTGTTTTGAAAATTGGATCTAAAAATATTGCAACAACGGGACGATACGTGAAGCGGACGATATGTAAGCATGCATAATAGTACGATTTTCATCTTATTTTTTAATAAAAATACATTAACTACGCGTTTTTGCTTAGTGGAGTTCATTGTTCATTATCTTTTATCTTTGACGTTTCGCCTCTATTTACCGAAAATAATCTATAAACCACGGTTGCATATGGAAAAGTTTTATTTTTAATACAGGATTATTTTGTAACTTGGATTTTAGGGGAGAAATCGTGTACTCTTAATTGCGAATTGGATAGTTCAGCTCGAAAAAGCAGATAATATGGTCATAAGAATGTCGCTAAACAAAAACACCAAATGTAACAATATTGTGAAATTTATTAAGGCAACAGTCTATCGGATATCCTATCGAATATCCGAATCCGACTTTTATACAGCTAGATAGCACATAAATTACGTAAGTCACGTACATATATAAATATTTCGTTTAAAATGCCAGATTTCCTGCAAATACACTGGAATTTACAAAAGGAATTTCACTACTAAATGCCTACTTTATGTACTTTTCTACTACCATTTTCGCCCCAAGGGATTTCATTCTTCCCCTTTCTCCGCCCTTCGTAAACGCAACCTTTTGTAAGGTAGTGTCAGTTCCAAAAATATGTTTACCTGAGTTTAGATAAGAATCGTGAGAATCCAGGGTGGTCTCCAAATGAGAGATCATCGTGATATCTTTGTAATACTTCCAGTGTTTTGTGTGACAGAAGTGATTTCGATATTTCTGTGGCCACAAGGCATAACAGCACAGGTGTGTTTTTGCGTTTCGCAGGAGAGCATTTTAAAGTTTTAAAGGGAATTGTGAAAAAAGTTTTCAAGCAAATCGCACCAATTTTTTTGTAAATATCTCGGGTAATATTAAACCTATAATATGCTTCTGAGTAATTCCCGTAAATGCCGATTACTTTTGAGATACGATTCAAAAGTAACCCATGCCCTTTTTCCTACAGCAAATTTGCTTAAAGGAACAACTTAACTCGACTTATGATATTCTCCAATGTAATCTGTTGACTTAAGTCGAGTTTTGCTGTTACGTCGTAAGGTTAAACGGAATGTGTTAAATAACTCGAGTTGTGGTGTTTTTCCAAATTGTAAATAAAAACTAGCATTTGTTTATGTATTACCATCTGGGGCATTATATGTACGTATTGATATTAAAAAGCTTTATTAATATTCATTTATTAGAATTTTAAATGTAAAAACAAATTAAAATGTTGGAATTTCATTAAATAAGTAAATAAATTTAAGTGTAATATGAGTCAATATCACTTACTATGACACATTAATTTATTGAGAGATATCGTTTTCAATGTTTTCACCCAGATCTTCAATGGCAGATACTTGGACAATATCTGGATCCATATTTCGAATGTTTCCAGAGTTTAGATTTATGTAAAAGCTATGGAACATTGGGTCGATTAAATCTAAAACACTCAACAAGTCTTCCCTTTTTCCTTAGATATAACAGGAGTTGTTGTAATTTTATCTAATCCCCGATGTGTTAAAGAACACACACCACGTTTCACGACATTAAGTATCTTAAATGGGAGTACATCATCCAGAGCATTTTTGTACTTAACAGAGCCAAAATGATTTTTTGTATAGCGGAGCCACTTCACAGCAGACCAAACAAATTTTTCACCGTCTTCATTAACTTTTCTTCAATTTAATTTATTTTTATGAAGTGAACCAATTTGTTTTCCATTTCAATCACTCCAAAATATATATTTTTGGAGTCAACGGAGAGGACAAATTGATACCAATCACGTGGATGATGGATTTTCATTGTAGTTCTCTTTTTCTTTCGCTCAATAAGGGCGTGAGCGACATCACACTCCGTATGTGTATGTCCTGCCTCAAGGAACTTATGCTCTATCATTTTAATGCTATGATTGCTCTTTAGCAGAGGTGGGCACTAACTCTGCTAACTCTCTGCCCATGCCTGCTCTTTAGGAATGTTATAAACATAGAGCTCAGAAAAATGAGCTCTTATTTTGGCCAACACACGAATCACTATAAAATATAACAGTATCTATTGATAAGGCACTCAAATATTGAAATAAACATGAAGAGATTTCGTTAGCACCCCGCTGAGCTATTCCTTCATGCCACATGTAGCAAAAGGCCTTATTTGTTTCACAGTCATAGATGGTTAGATTATAAGTATTCAATTGACTTTTATAGTAGCAAACCGAAATCGTCAAGTAAGGAGTTTTCCAATACTTGCTGTAAATCAAATTTATACGTTTTAATATTTTTGTGCGTTCTAGCCAAAACTTTGTCGAAATTCGAATGCTATATCTGCGTCTTTGTGACGTAACGCCTGTTTTTCTTTAATTGTTATATATTCGGGCCCATTTTTATAAGCTTTTATTTAACTTGGACATCCCGCGGAAATCGCGGAAATTTCCAATCGATTTTAAACTGACTTCCCGACAAGTTAGTTAGTTAGTTCCAATCACGATGACAATGCAATTTAAAATATAAATGAATTCCTTATATGTTCCAGGGGTCCTGATTCAAAGGCGGTCAAAAAATAGTAAGATTTATGGCTAACAGAGCGTAATTTGCCAAAGAACGTAAAACCACTATAAAATTGTTAAAGCTGCCGGCGCGCCGCGGCGCTAGTGAAGCAAAACTATTTGTGGCAAATTCTAGATATCAACCTAGTCTAGATATGAACCTCGTTGTAGGCATCATATCAAGGAGATACAATTAGAAGACTCCAGACGTCGCCCGCCAGAAGACGCTAAATATTGCGCCTAAATATATGCACCATACGCTACAGCGGAAATGGACGACATGCCATTTATTTAAATGAAATTAACTGCTGCTATATGTACATATGTATGTTTATACAAAACGTAAGCGAACAACATTTTGCTTGCATAGTCTTCTGTTCTCTTTCATTGCAAGTTGAATTATTAACCGACTTCCAAAAAAGGAGAAGGTTATCAGTTCGTCGGAATATTTTTTTTTTATGTATGTTACCGCATAACTTTGGACCACGTCAACCGATTTCGATAATTCTTTGCATCGGAAAGGTAGTGTCCCAGAGGTGGTCCCGTACTAATCTGGTTAAGATCCGATCAGCGGATCATGAGATATATACATATATTTTTTTTTTTATATGAGAGTTGAAGTCGGTTTTTTTTTGCTAAAAATTACTTGTTTTAACAACACTTTTTAATATACAACGCTTTTATAAATGGACTAAAAATTAGAAAATAAAATAATGAAAAAAAATATTTTTTAAAAATAAGCTTTTATTTAAATGTACAATCAAAGGAATAAAATAAAGTAGTGTAACAAAAGATTTTTTAGCAAGAAAATTTTGTCAAAACTGCACTAAAATGAATGAAATAAAATAAGTTAAGGTCTCATTAATGTTACTAAAAGCCATTTAGTGAAAGGAGTTATTCAAACTCTAATGAATATTACTAACAATTTGTACTAATTTACTTCGTTTTTAAAAAAGCTTGTCGGCGAGTTCAGCGTACATGCATAGATAATTGGTTAGGTATGTATATGTACATATGTGTGCAGATATTTAAATGCCGGTGTGCTATTCGCGCGACAAGCTTTTTTAAAAACGAAGTAAATTAGTACAAATTGTTAGTAATATTCATTAGAGTTTGAATAACTCCTTTCACTAAATGGCTTTTAGTAACATTAATGAGACCTTAACTTATTTTATTTCATTCATTTTAGTGCAGTTTTGACAAAATTTTCTTGCTAAAAAATCTTTTGTTACACTACTTTATTTTATTCCTTTGATTGCACATTTAAATAAAAGCTTGTTTTTAAAAAATATTTGTTTACATTATTTTATTATTGATGAAGTCTAATTGAGCTTTGAAGTAATCGCATTTATTACACGTATCAAGTTTTGGTAGTTTGAATTTTAAGTTCATTGTGTGGAATATTTCTGAATATTTCGACAAGCTAGTTGGAGCTACAACATCTTTGCGGTACAGGTTATACATTTTTGCTATAGACAAATCGCAGCTTAAATATTTTGCACTGGAGTCACGTCGACAATAATGACTCTCGTAGGCAGGGAAACTTTTAATGTGCTGTTTTATGGTTTCAATTTCGGATTCGGATTTTGTCGATCAATGGGGATTTTGGATTCATTGAATTGGTTGGATTGAATTCAGCTTCTTTTCAATCCCCGTCTTTAAAAAACTGTTCGTTTCACCGAAGCACCTTAAAAAACATCCTTTGCAAACATTTACTTTGTCGCTATCAATATTCACATAGTAATAATTCGAGATTCGTCGATTCTTTGATCTGATTGACGTCGATTAAGGATAGGTAACACTGCGCTGCGCAGCGCAATTGCGTTAACACCGTAGCCGGAGTTGCTGCGCCAACACCAGTATATGGAAAGCGCCAGCGCCATTAACACCAAGCAACACATGAATCACTTACACAATTCGCCTTAACTCATTGAAAATTTACACGTACTTTGGTTTTGCTTTTGAGTGTTGAGAACGCAAATTTAAAGCTTTTACTCAAGAATGATGAGAATATCGTGGCATTTACAACATTCCTAGCAATTACATTCGGGTGGCGGTACAAGCATTGCTCAGCGCCGAAAATTATAGAAATAATAGATATGACACCACTGTATGGTGCACTACACTGTATGACGATGGGTACTGTGGTGACACTCAGATGGCGCCGTGTTTAATTCAGTACACTGCGCTGTTGCGCTGAGTTAGTACGCTGACACCACAGGTGGCGCTGGCGGTATTGAGCTAGCGCCAAAAAAATTGCGCTATTACCCATGGCTAACGTCGATACTTTTCGCGTAAGCTTCTCGCCAATTTCAATAAGTCCACAAATAAAAAGTAGTCTCGCTTGATACGTCCCCTTCTTCCAATATTCTTCGAAAAGCAGCTTTTGTTTTTCAAACGGTAATATAAGAGAGCATTTCTTTCGGAAACTTCCCAGAGCTATACATTTCCTACCAGCAATTTTTTTCCCCTTTTTTATACCCGAGCGCACTTGTGAACAAGGGGATTATAACTTTGTTCACATAACGGTTGTTTGTAACAGGCAAAACGAATCGAGATAGATATAGACAATTGTATACATAAATGATCAGGATGAAAAGAGAAATCGATTAAGCGATGACTGTCTGTCCGTCCGTCTATCCGCCCGTCTGTGCACACGATAACTCGAGTAAAAATTAATATATCTTAACGAAACTTGGTACGTGTACTTCTTTCGGGCATAGGACGGACGGTATTGAAAATGGGAAAAATCGGACAATAACCACGCCTACCTCCCATATAACGGTAATTTTCAGAAATACGAAACCTGCGATATTTTAGTAACTACTGAAGATTTTTCACTCAAAATTGATATTTACAATAATTTTTAGACGAAAAATAAGAATATTATAAATTTTTGAAAAATGGGCGTAGCCACGCCCACTTATGGTTACATTTGTATATCTTGGCAACCGCTGCAGCGATTTCTTCCAAACTTGGCACAGTTATTGGCCATTGCCTACATGATACCAAATGGCCGAAATTTTTTAAAATCGGTAAATTGGAGAAATACGAAATCTTCGATAAATCAGTAAAAATTAAAGATAATTTATTCAAAATTGATGCTTGCAACAATCCTTTACCAAGAAATACGCTTATGATAAAATTTTGGAAAATGGGCGTGGCACCGCCCACTTATGATCACATATATATATATATCGATAACCGTTCAGCCAATTTGTACCAAACTCGGTATTTTTATTGTGCTTGCCACACAAAAGCAAAACGTTGAAAATTATTGAAATCGGACTAAAATTACGGCCGCTTTTCATATAACGGTAAATTTCAGAAATACTTGAAACTGCAATATTTCGAAATTTAAGGACGCTAGTTTACTCAAAATTGATACACCCCAGCTAACCATCTAGCGGTAGGTTTCGGAAAGGTGAAAAAGCATTTATTTAATATTTGCGCCGGATATTTAATGTTCGGCTCCGCCCGAACTTAGACTTTCTTACTTGTTGTTATGTATGATTTACTCGAATTTCGGTTGCATTGTTGCTCTTTTATAGTATGCTTAGCAATAGGTTTACTCGAATTTTGATCACTTTCCTCAATGTATTCATTTTCAATCTGTAACTCTGATTCCGTGATAAAACTCAAAACAATATAGTCTGGATCTTTGATAGAGTCGTCACTGCTGAACTCAGCTTCAAATAATTGAGGTGTTGTGGTTTGAATTTGGGTTAAGTTTGATTTTCCCAGCTTGTATAAATTCTCAAATGAAAGATACTTAAATCCACTATCAGCGTTACATTTTGTCTCTTGAGATACTAAAGGATCATGGAACGTATTGATGAAAAAATCATCGCCTATTGCTGGTCGTCTCATCTGAAAACGTTTTTTCTCGAAAGGCCATTGAAACAGTTCACGTGATTCTGAAAAAATAGAGAGTCTTAAATGTTAAATTTTTTGCTAGTTTAACTTACCTTTTTCCGCCATTTGCTAGCTTTTTCAATTTAAATATAGTGTGGAATAAAAACACTACTCTATGAATTTTGGGGGCTAGCAGTTGGTATAATCAATCAAGTCAAGTTATATTTTTCACTATAAACTTACTGTTTTGGAATAATAGCAAATCTCTTGTTATGTTTCCAAATGATAAAAATCATATTATGGAACATAGACATAAGTTAAGTTATTTAATTCGTTAGAATAAAGAATAACTTGGCACAAGAACACAAGTATACTTGTGCAAAAAATCAAGCAATAAACCTATTATGGAATAAAAGCACAAGTCAGATATGCTATTATTCTGCACACAAAAATCGCACAACCAACCTCTCCGCTTGCTAAACTTGAACTGAGCATAAAAACACAAGTGAAGTGAGAATGAACCGTTATCCACGAACCATAAATTTGAGATGTGCTATTTTTCTATCCTTAATATTTAGTTAGCCCTTCAACCAAATTCCGTAAAATTTTGACACAATATGAAATCGGGTACGGAGATTCCAAATATTATATTAACTCGATTTCGACATAACTCGAGTTGTGCGGTTATGCCTTGTGACCACAGAATTTTAAATTCCTTAATGTCGACATATCTAAAAAAGTTACCATTGATCGCGATCTTTATATTTTTCAAGTCTGGGAAACAATTGCGCGAGTTCTATCTTACCACAAGGAATACAATTTTTAACATTTATTTCAAATATTTTCTCTTTTTCATAAAATGCGGCTAAATGCGAGGGCTGTGTTGATTTTTTAATATTTTTATTTCCGCTCATAAGTTCAAAGCATGGTAACTTTTTCACCTTATATGTCCTAATTATGTTGCACACTTGTTGTTTTAGGCCATATTTTTTAGTTATTGTACTATTCTTGGTATGAAAATTCGTATTTTTGCATAATGGAAGAATTTTCTTTTTTAAGTCGTTTAATTTTTCAAAATCAATGCGAGATAAAGCGTCTGCGCCAATGTGATATTTTCCTTTAATATATTGGATCTCCTCAAGGTCAAGCCTGATTCTTGTGAGTCGGAGGAAGGGTTCTTCATGGTAAGATTCATTTTTCTGTGCGTTTGCGTCCTAAGAAAATGGCTTGTGATTAGACAAATTTACCATTGTCCGCATCTCTGAATTTTGATTCAAAAAGCAAATCATTCGGATTCGAATACTTGACTTTATGTATTTGCAGGACCGGATTTAAGCGCAGGCTACAGCTAGCCGCTAAATTTAAACGTAGACACAGCCGCTAAATTTAAACGTAAACGTAAACGGTATGGATAAGAGCACATCCAAGTCAAAAACGAAAGCACACACTAAAAAAAATATCTATAACAAAATCGATAAAAATATTGATGACAAAATCGAAAATAATATCGATAGCAAAATGGATAACAAAATCAATTGAATTATTGATAACAAAATCGATAAAAATATCGATAACAAAATTCATAAAAAATATCGTTTATTTATGGATAAGTTCCAAAAATATCGATAACAAAATCGATAAAAAAACGATGAAATATCGATTATAATATCGATAAGTCCCGATAATCTCGAAAATCTCTAAAATCCCGAAGCAGTGCCCAGATTGAGTCTATGTGTCTCTATCTATATCTTTTTCTCTATAATTACCATTATTTTGATCTTTCTTTCTCTATCTCCATCTTTACTTTTATCGGTATCCTCATCCTCATCTTTTTCTTTATATGTATTTATCTTTATTTTTATGTTTATGTTTATCATACTCTTCACCTACATATTCACCTTCACCTTTGCCCTTATATAACTAAAGTATTTAAAGTTACCTAGGTCTTCATTTTTGCGTTTATCTTTAAGCATCTTTGTTTTTGTTTCTATTTTTATCTTTGCCTTTATCCTCTTCTTTATCTATGTACGTACTCGCCTTTACTTTAATTCTTGTATTGTTCTTTTTCTAAGTGTTATTCTTTAACATTTTATTAGCAAGTTTTTGTTAAATTATCACCATGTGCATTAGGGCGGGTCAATTTTTTTTTTCGACATCGTTCCTAGCATATTCGGATTCTACATAAAATTCTAAGAAAAAAGCCCTATAGACCATAGCCCTAAAATCAATTTCGAGCCTGCGCAATTTTAAAAGAAAATATCTTTAATTAATACTAAGTCCATAATCAGATTAATATTTACTAAAGAGTTAGGAATTTTTTTTTTTTTTAATAAAGAGTTGTGCTCCGGAGTTTTGTGATATGGAAAATTCATTTCTGATATCTTTTTTTTATTTAAAGAACCGCAATATGGCGCTTCAAATCAAATCTACTATATATTTGTGGAAGAATGTATGTATGTATGTGCCAGGTTGCAGCCTAAACGGATGGACAGAATTGAATAAAATTTTGCCAAAGTATTGCCATGACTCCTGGACCTATAGGGTAAATATATATAGGGTAAAAAATTGGAACTCGCCAAGGGGGGAGGGGGATGGAGGATACCTCCCATAGTGAAAATTTGTAATCAACTCTAACTTCGGAATTATAGTCACATGAACTCGAAATTTGAAATGCACAGATACCTATGGTAGGTGCTTATGGAAAGATATATGTATATAAATGAGTTTGTAAAAAGGGGCGTGGCACATCTCATAGGTGTGGAATCTTTTATCAGCTATAACAGCAGGCAGTATTAGTGATCTCAATGTATTGCATTTTGAAGATTTGTTATAATTGATCAAAGTGAAATTCAGATAAATTATAGATGATATGAAGTAGACCGGGTCATCTTCTAGTCTTTAATATATACTAAGTTAATATATGGATTAATATTTACTAAAGTGTTACGAACGTTATTTTTTTAATACAATAAGAAAAAAATAACTATAATTTAAAGGAGTGACACACAATGGCTAGAGACGTCGCATGTGTGTAAAATTAACAAGTTTTAACCGCTGATACAGTAAAGGCAGCAGTTTAAAACGGGGAACTGGGTAAACTTAATAAAGAAAACATATTCTCTGGTTAAATTAATAAGCCTGCCCGGATAACACAAAATCCTAAGCTTGATAAAAATTTGGTGTTATACAAGTTTTATAAAGCTCTACTTGTATTTAGGAAAAATGCCGAAAAAAATTATAAAATTTATTGATTGATTGATAAAAATAGAGAGGGAGTTATGGCTATGACAATAGAAAGTAGAAAAAAGATACCTCTTGTTGAAAGCGAAAAGGATCTAAAACCAAAAAAAAATATAAATACATTGTTAATCATAACAAAATGTATGATTCGAAAAATAATTTTGAAATATTGTAAATTTTTTTTTTTAGTTTTTTAAAGCTAAATTTCATTTACTTACAGTAACGAACAAAAGTATTGGCACAGTAAATTTTACGCAATATAGGCAAAGTATTTTTTAGAAGAATTCCAAGTATGCAGTTTAGTAATCCATTCCGTTTTAGTTTATCAAAGTGCAAGTTTGAAGTTGCTTGAAAATCTGAATATAAAATTGCAAACTAGTATGCAGATTTATTGGATTTCCTGAGTTTTGCACAAAGTTTACACATTTGATTTTTATGTGTTTTGGTATAGTATGAAATATGTTTTTATAAAAAATTATCGGAAATAAATTAAACACTTTGCATATATGTAATGCGAAAATTTACTGTGCCAAAACTTTTGTTTGACGCTGTACATATAAAAAAAATACATACAGTAACTTCTCCCGTTAAAATAGTAAAAAATATGTAATTTGCTTTGTAGTGCAATCCTGCGGTTCTTTAAATAAAAAATAGATATAAGAAATTAATTTTTCGTATCAATAAACTCCCAAGCACAGGTTTGTATTAAAAAAAAATATAGCCGTAACACTTTTTTAAATATTAATCTGCATATTTTATTAATTCGTCGGAATATTTTTTTTATGTATGTTACCGGATAACTTTGGACTACGTTATCCGTTTTCTACAATTCTTTTTTAAAGGAAAGGTGGTTCCTCAGAGGTAGTCTCCTGCTAACTGAATGTAGATCCGATAATTGGGTCATAGAGAAAATAACGGTACTCTTAAATTTGTATATGAGAATTGAAGTCGGGTTTGTTTTTTGTTTAAAATTTACACCAGTGTCCACAGCTTCTATAAAAGAGTCGTAGGCCATATTTTTTTGTTAGTTCAATTGTGGAACATTTGTATGAACTGCTTCGGCTAATACTTCGGCTTTTGTTTTTTTTTTATATCGAGGCTAAGTGCATTGTTCGATGGGGTGATATCATTGCTAAACACGATAGTACTTTGTTTGCCATCAATTAACACTAACTTGACGGAGTTACAGTATTATACATTGATGCGAGCCTCAAAAGCTTTGAATAGTAATTGCGAGTATGGCTTTTAGTTTTTACCGCTCAGGTAGGTGACAGGCCTATAGAAAATATTTCTTAATCAATAATTTTTCAAATACTTTTCGTTTGACACCTACATATATTATTATACATACTTTATCTTATTAACTTTATTGAATTAAATTTTCGAAATTGGTGGCTACTCGACTCAAAAATATTTTCAGTAGTAAGCCTTCTTAAACCTTTTTAATTTGATACCCATATTGCAATATTTAATTTATCTTACCAATTTAATTTAATTTAATTTTGAAACAGGTGGCAACCCCCTCAAAAATATTTTCGCCTGTAAGCCTTCATAACCTCTTTCTTTTGACACCCATTTGCAATATCTAATTTATGTCATTAATTTACTTATACTGAACGTATAAAATTGAATGCAAATTATAACCATGATGCAATAATACAAGGTGGTGTCAGTTGTGACAGCTCGATTTGACACTGCCTTAGCTCAGTAGAATAAGAAGAAAAACGGGAAGGAATTAATCCCCATTTGGGGGAAAAATATAAAATTTCATATTTTCTTCTCACCAAAATTTGCTTTTTTATAGTATATTCGTAATGAAATGAAATAAAATAAGAGAAAATACCTTTCTGAGAAAACACAATGTGTATACTAAGAAAAGNCCCGGAACTGATCTAGAGATTGAACCAACGACGACCCGGAAATCCCGGTAACGTAAAAATCTTAAAATAAACATCCCTAATATGTACGTATGTATGATAACACCTTGTATTATTGCATCATGAAATATAACCATAAAATTTAGTTAAGCTACACTTAACAGCAAAAGCCTGCGTACACCGTTTCTTTGTTAAATAAGTATTCACAATATATTGCAACTTAAAATCTGTAATTTAAAAAAAAAAATTGGTCATGCTAAAAACAAAATCATATAGACCGTGTTTTCAAACTTTATACAAAACAAAGGAAAATTTAATGACTTTTCATAAAAATGTTCGACCTTTTAATCAGATAAGAAAAATAATAATAAACAAAAGTGGCAAGCAATCTCACTTTGAAATGGGGGTGCTGTTGATATGACTATACTGTACATACGTATATTTACGGAGCACCTGAAATGTGTAGTTATGCAGTAATGTTTTTTTTTTTTAATTTACAATGTTTTTCATTCAAAATATTTTTCGTTAAGTTTTTATTTCACTATGTCTCGTATTCCATAAACCATTTAAATTCAAATTCCTAAATGTGCTGCAAACTTCATAGAACTCTAAAACTTTCTTAAAATTTCAAACTTCTTAGTCGGAGTTTTTTTACAAATATTTCGAGTGTTCAGTTTTGTAGCCCATACAATTTTACTGTAGTAAAGTGTAAGCTTGTATCTTAAACGAAAATGTTTAAATTGAATAAATTATACTAAAACTCAATGGGCTATAGAACAGCATACTTATAACTCCAGTGGCGGACCCAGGTAGGGGAAATTGGGGAAATTTCCACACCCCCCCCCACGTCGATTTTTTAGAATTTCTTTCGCCAAAGGTGTTGCGGTTTTCTTCCATATACAAATAAATTGAGTTTATTCATTATATGGAAACCAATGCGACAAAAAAAATTCCCAAAAATCAACGGTAATTTGTAGCCACTTGAAATTTGCACATTATCAGGCAAAAATTGAAGGGGCTAAAAAACTGTGTACTCAAAAAATTCTAACACTTCCGAGAAAAAAGTTTGAAATTTAGGTGAAAATTTGTTGCACTTTTTTGTAGTTTTCTACAAATTATTAAACTTGGGTTTATCTGGGGGTTGCCTGAGAATGAACTATATTTTAATGGAAAATTCTTAAAAATAAATAAACATAATAACATAAGTACCACACAATATCACTTTGAAATGGCGTGCTACAGATATGACCGATACTGTATATCAAAGAAACTCGAAAACTAACTTGTGGAACGTGACTTCGAGAAGCTTGGTGAACAAACAGTATATTTTGCTCTGCCTCTATGCTTAAGTGCACATTTAAGATACCTACCCCAAAATGCGCATCAAAAGCATTATTTTTAACATTTATAAGGAAACTGCTCCGATAGATGCATTCAACATACCTGCACATTGGCGATACCTGCCTTAAAAATTGTGCGACTAGTATCAATTATCAATGAAAGCATTACGTTTACCTGCACTGGCCCTACAATTACCTAATTTTACAACCTTTTATTTATTTTGCTCATCTCGCAGAACAACGAAAATGGCTATAAATTTATGTAGTTATATAGATAATTAGATAACATTCGGTAAAAATTTCGCTTGCAGTAATTTCTACATGGTAAGTGCTCCGCCAATATTTGGTTTCATAGGGATTCGGATACCTTCCTCATTGAAGTAGTAAAGAAAATTCGCTTAAGTGCCTTTTTCGGTTACGTGCACAAGTTTTTCGTGCAAAGAAGGATGTGCGGCTAGCAAAATATACTGTAGATGCTTTTGAAAATTTTAATTCATGGAAAAAGTTTGTCAAATTTCACTTGAGTTTGAAATTTTTGCTGTGTGCTAAGCTCGAAGTATTATGTTATTTAAGTAGGCATATCAGTTTTGGTCGGCCGCTGTGGTGTAGTGATAAGCAGTGCGCGCTTCCACTCCGCAGCACCTGGGTTCAAACCCTGGTCAAAGCAACATCGCAAAAATATAGAAAAAAGGTTTTTTCTTAACAGCGGTCGTCCCTCCCTCCCTCC
>NW_016157895.1:121430-126625 GCF_001687245.7 Rhagoletis zephyria
ACGGACGGACGGACGGACGGACGGACAGACAGTCACCGCTTAATCGATTTCTCTTTTCATTCTGATCATTTATGTATACATTTGTCTATATCTATCTCGATTCGTTTTGCCTTTTACAAACAACCGTTATGTGAACAAAGTTATAATACCCTTGTGCACAAGTGCGCTCGGGTATAAAAAGATAAAAATATAGTATTTATTGTACCTGAAAGCTTTTACTTTTAATATAATTTAATGGAAAATGCCTTTAAATTTATGTTCGAATGTTTGAAATATTTATGTATTTATTTTTCCTTTTAATTAATACTAAAAAAATTGTACACTAATTATTGGCAAATCTAAGGCTGTTAAATAAAAATGTGTAATATTTTTAAGTGTACTTAATCAAAAGTCTTTCATTTTATATTCATGAATTCATTTAATTTTTTGTCTTCCAAAGTAGCAGTTTTGGTCCATAATTGGACTAGTATTTTTCTGTCTGTTTTGAACTAGTATGAGACTGGTATATTTCTGACCAATAATTATTGTCAAAGCAAAGGCTGTTAAATAAAAATGTGTAATATTTTAAAGTGTACTTAATCAAAAGTCTTTCATTTTATATTCATGAATTCATTTAATTTTTTGTCTTCCAAAATAGCGGTTTTGGTCCATAATTGGACTAGTATTTTTCTGTCTGTTTTGAACTAGTATGAGACTGGTATATTTCTGACCGAAATCTGACAATTTCCATCTCGTAGGACGTCCCCATGTTAAAAATATCAGTTGATTGCATGGAAAAATGGTAGTTGGCTAACTAGTTGGGCATGTGGTTCATAATAGTTGTGAGGTTGTTTACAACTAGTACATTTGACTACAGGATCCTTATGATACTTCCAGCGCAAGTACATACGTGTTTGCAAAATGATGGCATGATTTTGTATGGAAAATCATGTATGCCCATATATTTGAATCAAATAAACATACTTAGAAGATATCAACCAATACTTCCCATATACCAAACGATAGAAAAAATCTTGACTTTTTGATTAAAGAAAACAAAAATAAAATCATTCGAGTGGCTTTCGAGCATTTTGGTAATAAAAAAATTGCTAATTTTTTCAACAATTTTTTGGACTAAAGTGCTCAATATTTGTTGAATTTATATCAAATTTGTACACGATAATATTTCTATTGCTCCAAAGAATCTATACCCTGAAAATGAAAGTTTTATCTGCAAACCATAAGTGTCTAGAGCACTTTAAAGGCTCACAATTGACCCCAAAATAAGCCAATAAGCCGTTGTTTCTATGAGAGAAACCGAATTGGTTACTCACAAAAATGAACCAATCGATATGCTTGGAATTTTATCTTTTAAACGCGATACTTTTTTTTGAAATCGCTTTATTAGTTCTCGTGCAATAAACGTTTTCGTAAAGCTCTAAAAACTACAACTACAACATTTGAGCATAGCCTCCATATCGAAACGTAAGACGTATTCTACGTCAAAAAAAGTATAAAAAGTTAAAAAATTATATATTCACAATTTTTAAGAAACGTGGAAGGCCCTGAATCAATCAAAGGCATATTTAGTTGCTTTTTAACTTTAACCAAATACTACTACTAAATAGCTGATTCAGTTTAGTAAGCAAAGGAAAATGCGTCATTTCGTTGAGTCGGCGGCAGCCATAGGGATCAAGTTGATACCACCCACTACCGAGAGCCGCAGTTTCGACAGCCTTGATCTAAGTAATTGTAATTACAAATTTCAGTTGTTACTTCGGGTAACTTCTGAACTTTCTATGACTGCAAAGGCCCCTCTACAAACAACTTGGCGTCGATCTGGTGTTCGCTTCGCTCGTCAAAACATTGAATTCGTTAACATTCAACTTTTCCATAAGAAACGTAGTTTATTGTTTTTAAATTCTAAAAATATATGGTTTATAAAAAGTGTCCGCTGTGGTGTAGTGGTAAGCAGTGCGCGCTTCCACTCCGCAGCACCTGGGTTCAAACCCTGCTCAAAGCAACATCGCAAAAAAATATAGAAAAAATTGTTTTTTTTTCTTAACAGCGGTCGCCCTCGATAGGCAAAGGCAAACCTCCGAGTGTATTTCTGCCACGAAAAACAGCTTTTCATAAAAATACAATCGCCGTTCGAAGTCGGCGTAAAACTGTAGGTCCCTCAGCTTTGTGTGACATCAAGGCGCACGCCACAAGTCGGAGGAGAAGCTCGGCCAAACACTAACATATGTGTATAATTATAAATAAAAATATATTAAAAACGCTGGCTGTGGTGAAATTTTAGAGAATTTGAACGCACCTAAAGTTTCGTAGCGGCACATGGCGTAAACAGCATATGAATTAATAAAACAGCTTTCTAGCTTTATGTTCTGTCATCCGGCTATCTTATAAAAAAATTTTAAAGGAAAATTTTTAAATAAGGTAGTGTCAAATCAATACTATATACCGGGGCAATTCCGACAACTGTCTTTCGAAAGACTAATCGAAATATCGTCTAACGAGGAGGTCTTAGCGTTCAGCAATAAGTTTTCAAAAAACAATTAAATTAAAACAAGTAAGAAAGTCTAAGTTCGGGCGGAGGCGAACATTAAATACCCGGCGCTATTAAATATATGATTTTCACCTTTCCGAAAGCTACCGCTACATGGTGAGCCGGGGTGTATCAATTTTGAGTAAATTAGCGTCCTTAAATTTCTAAATATTGAAGTTTAAAGCATTTCTGAAATTTACCGTTATTTGAAAAGCGGCCTCAATTTTAGTCCGATTTCAATAATTTTCAACGTTTTGCTTTTATGCGACAAGCATAATAACCATACCGAGTTCGGTACAAATTGGTAGAACGGTTACCGAGATAGAAAATTGTATCATAAACGTATTTCTTGGTAAAGAATTGTTGCAAGCATCAATTTTGAATAAATAAGCTTTAATATTTACTGATTTATCGAAGATTTCGTATTTCTCCAAATTACCGTTATATGGGATGTGGGCGTAGTAATTGTCCGATTTTAAAAAATTTCGGCCATTTGGTATGCTGTAGTAAGGCTAACAACTGTGCCAAGGCTGTGGGAGAAATTGGTGCAGCGGTTACCAAGATATACTCATGTAACCATTTTCCAAAAATTTATAATATTCTTATTTTTCGTCTAAAAATTATTATAAATATCAATTTTGAGTGAATAATCTTCAGCAGTTCTGAAAATTACCGTTATATGGGAGGTAGGCGTGGTTATTGTCCGATTTTGCCCATTTTCTATGCGATCCGTCCTACGCCCGAAAGAAGTGCACGTACAATATTTCGATAATATATCTCAATTTTCACTCGAGTTATCGTGTGCACAGATGGACGGACGGACAGACAGTCACCACTTAATCGATTTATCTTTTCACTCTGATTATTTATGTATACATTTGTCTATATCTATCTCGATTCGTTTTGCCTGTTACAAACAACCATTATGTGAACAAAGTTATAATACCCTTGTGCACAAGTGCGCTCGGGTATAAAAAGGCGAGTGTAGCACCGTACTCCTGATCAGTGTTGCCACTTGAGTTTAGATTTAGGTACCAAAATGCCTACCAAATCAGTTTCCAAACTACCACATTTTTGTTCATCATTAAAACGAAATTTCTTGAATTTACGGGGATTTTAGCTACACAAATTTACAGTATAATATTGTTTACGGTGTTGTTTAAGCATTCATACCAATATTTAAAGTTAAACAAAACAAATTCGGGCTTTTAAATAAAACAATTAACGTATTGCGTAAAAAACTTTTGTAATAAATGTATGTTAATACCTTTGAGATTAATTCAATTCATATCAAAAAATTTTTATGTTTGAAAAAACAAAATCTGAGATTTTATGCATTTCAATAAAATATTTCCAAATTTTGTTTCAATTAGCATACACTCACACTTTGCAAATTGCCTATCACCAATGTCTTTCAAGACGATAGGGAAATTTTCTTTCAATTTCAACAGCTGATCGATCATAGCTTTGGGAAGTCAGTTTTTGTTTGCAGAAAATTGTGTGCTTAGTAAAATTTGGAAAAAACAAAGAAAAATTATACGTGTGAGCAAGTGAACAAATTTTCATGCTCATTTTGATTGACTTTTCAAAACATTTTTGCCTACCAAAAGCTTCATCAAACCAACCAAACTACCAAAGGAGAATGAAGCTACCAATTTTGGTCCAATTGGACCAAAACGGCAACGCTGCTCCTGATGGAAGTAAAACTTCTTAAAAATACTTATATGTTTCAATGGAATTGAATTCAATGTTAAATATTTGAATAAATCATTTAGATTTAGATAGGGTTAGGGTTCGAAATTTCAGACTTTGGTATCGATACTGAGTACTCATTCTGGCATCGAGCTCATGGTATCGATACTCTAAAAGTATCAGGGAAAAAGTATCGATACTACTCAGTATCGGACTCATTAAAATACGTTTTTTGGGATACTAAAATTATTTTATTCTTCAGTCGTATATCTAGTTATTTCCTGAAATTAAAACAATAGAAATTTAAAATATTTGATTTTTATTTCATTGCAGACCTACTTTCATGTTAGAAGTAATTTTAACGTTAAATATACATACATACATACATATATATATATATATATATATATATATATATATACTTTCACGAATTTCAAATTTTATTAAGAATTTTTGTAAACTTTTTGGTTTATGTTATGCAATAGACTACACGAAATTTCAGTTTATTTTAAGTGATGGACAAAATTGAATGACAGTAATCCATATAAGCAAAGAAAATTGGGTTGCCAATGGAAGAAAAAATTTAAAAAGTGTGTTTTTTAAAAAGTTTTCGATAATACGAGTACAGTATATTTTGCTTAGCTGCCCATCCTTCTTTGCACGAAAAACTTGTGCACTTAACCGAAAAAATCACTTAAGCGAATTTTCTTTACTACTTCAATGAGGAAGGTATCCGAATCCATATGAAACCAAATGATGGAGGAGCACTTACCACGTAGAAATTACTGCAAGCGAAATTTTTACCGAATGGTATCTAATTATCTATATAACTACATTAATTGATAGCCATTTTCGTTGTTCTGCGAGATGAGCAAAATAAATAAAAGCTTGTAAAATTAGGTAATTGTAGGGCCAGTGCAGGTAAACCTAATACTTTCTTTGATAGTTAATAATAGTTGCACAATTTTTAAGGCAG
>NW_016157895.1:128261-139223 GCF_001687245.7 Rhagoletis zephyria
TTTATGTTATGCAATAGACTACACGAAATTTCAGTTTATTTTAAGTGATGGACAAAATTGAATGACAGTAATCCATATAAGCAAAGAAAATTGGGTTGCCAATGGAAGAAAAAATTTAAAAAGTGTGTTTTTTAAAAAGTTTTCGATAATACGAGTACAGTATATTTTGCTTAGCTGCCCATCCTTCTTTGCACGAAAAACTTGTGCACTTAACCGAAAAAATCACTTAAGCGAATTTTCTTTACTACTTCAATGAGGAAGGTATCCGAATCCATATGAAACCAAATGATGGAGGAGCACTTACCACGTAGAAATTACTGCAAGCGAAATTTTTACCGAATGGTATCTAATTATCTATATAACTACATTAATTGATAGCCATTTTCGTTGTTCTGCGAGATGAGCAAAATAAATAAAAGCTTGTAAAATTAGGTAATTGTAGGGCCAGTGCAGGTAAACCTAATACTTTCTTTGATAGTTAATAATAGTTGCACAATTTTTAAGGCAGGTATCGCCAATGTGCAGGTAGGTTGAATGCATCTATCGGAGGAGTTTCCTAATAAATGTTAAAAATAATGCCGCTAATGCGCATTTTAGGGTAGGTATCTTAAATGTGCACTTAAGCATAAAGGCAGCAAAGCAAAATATACTGTACTTCGCACAGCATCGAGTAAACTCACCAAATAAGGTATCGAGTATTAAAGTACTCATTTTTATACCCTCAGAATCGATGCTTACTCAATATCGATAGTATCGTTCGAACCCTAGATAGGCTTTTTGGCAATTTAATTGGAAAAAATAAAACTTTTAGATTTTTGTTTGGATTTTCGTTGATTTTAAATTTGCTATCCCAAAATAATTGATATCAAATAAAACACCTATTTGAGGTAAAATTTTCGAGTGACGTAAGCTGAACTAGAAACACATTTATGATATCAATTTCGTGACGAAAATTATACCCATTTTTTTACTGCCCTGGAAACTGGCGCAAAAGAGTTTTATTTATTCGGAACGTTGCGAAGTTCTGCCAACTCTTATAGCCCAGTTATGCATACTTAGCTTCGCATGAGAGTTGTCACATGAGAATCTGTTAAATGGGCTTTGTGTGTAAGCGGTTATCCAACGCATAGCACTTAATATGTAGAATTCTGTTGGGTTTTGCTTTTTACGTAAAAATGGTATAGCAGTGCAAGTATGCATAACTGGGCTATTAGAAACACAACCAAAAAAATCAAAACTTTAGCAACGATTCGTATGAATAAAACTATTAATTAAAAATGCGTATAATTTTCGTCACGAAATTGATATCATAAATTTTGTGTTTCTAGCATATATGTAATACTCCTATATGGCAGTAAGAGCTAGTACCGTCCGAAAACACTACAGTACAGATATATCAATAAACACGTACGAAAGAAAAGGAACACATACGTTTATAAATAAACATGTACACAACACATATACAAAAACGGCACTCAAGTACACAATACATTGACAAAAACGGTACTAGACTGTCTCGCTTTGATTTCGGAATGCTTACACATTGAGAAGTTAGCTTACTGCCATTATAGAAATATTAAATATATGGTTTCTAGTTAATCTTTCGTCACTCGTAAATTTTACCTCAAAGAGGTGTTTTATTTGATTTATATATTACTGCAAATATATAGATGGTTCATCAAATTTTAGAGAAGTAATTAGAAAGAGTATTTTTAAGTTGCTTCTGTTGATTTTGCTCCTAATGTAAGCAGGTATAGAGTTCCAAATCCTAACAGCATTGATGAAGAACAGTCTTGTGGAATTCATAAGTTTAAAGATCGTAAGAAAGCTCATATTTTGGAAAAATTAGGTTTTCATAAAGGTAATTGGTTCTCCTGCCAAGAAAATAATTTCTCTCAAAATTAACACCTATTAATGAGGGATATGTTAAAAATGTGAACTTTGCGTATTTTGCATTCATTATGAAAACAAAATTGCAGTTAAAAAAGTACTTATTAGATTATTTGTTTGTACCAGAAGCTACGAAAATAAATTTAACACAAACAACTTGGGGAAATGCTAAGCTACAAGAACAGTGCACTAATTCTTGCTATTTCTGGACATTTTTGCGGACAAATTTTGACATAATAAAAAGGATTAAATAAGTCCAAATCTTGCCAGAGATGTAAATTTTAAGCGCCTTTGATAAGTAAATACTAAAAGAATTTTTAAATACGTAAGAAAAAAATATATTTTATGAAAATATTGTCAAAATGTGTATATAAAATTTTCTTCTTTGATTGAAGGGCAAAAGTCGCATGATTTTTAAGAAAAGTTTCTAAATAAGCCTAATTCTAAAAATTCGGTGTCAGGGGGCATCGATCTCCAAAAAGTGTCAATTTGACACTTTAGTCGCACAACGGCAACACTGCTCATCTGTCTGCTGAAGGGCCGAGGGGCGTCGACCGAGCTTCGTACGTTGACTTGGCTAACCATTTCTTTTTTTCAGAGGCTATAGAAAGAGATTACAGACATTTCACAGCTAATCTTAACAGAACCATTACCGCTTGCTATTCAGAATGAATAATAACTTATCTAAATGGTATTCACGCCACACTACTCTCTAACGCAGCTGGGTTATTTTTTTTTTTGAAACCCCTTTGGATTGTTCTTATTACCCGGCATGCTTCGCTGTGCCTTAAACGTCAGCCCAATTCTGAATACTCCCGGGGAGTTTGTTCTCCGGGAATGTGTTTCCAATAATTAACTCCCAGGGAGTAACCTTTTCCTCAAAACTTTAGGAGGAGGAAACTGGACTTCTAAAGAGCTGTTTGACACTTTTTTGACAGCTCTATTCCGCCATTTAAAGTAAAAAATCCCCAGGGAATTTTTATTAATGATAGGAGGAAAGTCGAAAGAGAAAGTTTCTGTTCAGAATCAGCATGTGTACTTTTGTGTTGTAACTCTCTCCCAAAACTCTTATGGTCTCATTTATAAAATATATTTAAAGGGCTTTATGTAAGATTTTCGAAAAAAAAAATGGATCTATGTTCATTGTTTATTTATTTTTGAGTGTGGGTGTTAGTTATTATCTTTTCGAAGATAATTAGAAAATATGTGAAGTACCGACTTTCTCTTGGAAATTTAATTTATAATATTATAACGGGAGTCTACTATCGCAACCTTTCCTCAAACGTGTATTAATTCAATATTCAAATGCCGTATACATATTTATCTAATTTTAATAAAATCTTCCTACTATACAAATATGTATGTACTGCAGTATTAACTTGGGATGTGCGATTAATCGGTTAATCAGTTTTCTAATTAGTCATAATCCTGATTAATCAAATAATTTGACTAATCGAATTCTGATTAATCAGATCCTGAGTAATTACTGTACTCAAAAAAAAATTAATTGAAATCTGAATTCTTAACTTTGTTCATTTCTTTCAAGTTTGGTTTGAAAAAATGAATGTATGTTTGTATGTACAAATATGTATGTTCGTATGAGCTTCAATATTTTTCTTATTAATAAAAATAAAATGCCAAACAAGTACGTACTATATAGTCATACTACGTAAATATGTAGGTACAAATCACACACCGTCTTCCAAAGAGGCAACTCAAAATTTGGCATTTTTGAAATTATGCGCAAAAAAGTACACAGAGCTTTTATTTACCTTTCAGCAAAATCTGGAGCAAAGTTTTGTTATAATTTTTTAAAAGACGGTGTGCGATATGTATGTAGCTCCTTAAAATGAAGAATACGTATACATGTATACGTACATATCGTCGTTTAAAGTACAAAACCGCGTATTGTCATTCTGCAAATCCTCGTAACTGACATTTGCTGCCAAAAATTAGATTTGCTCACACAAACTTTTGGCTCAAACCTTATCCATTCGTCCTGAAAAATACCAGCCAGAAATGCGATTGCTTTATAAAAAAAGGAGGAATATTTTGAAATATGAGTGCTTTTACTCTCTAGAAAAGGACTTATGCAACCTCACATACGTGGTTTTGAATTATCTTGATACGCGGTTTTGCATTTTGCTGATACGCGGTTTTGTACTTTAAACGACGATATGTATATATGTACATATGTATAAATTCTTTTATATTTTTGTATACATTCATATGTAAGTTATAAATGTACTATTCATGTAGGTTTACCTAACGATTATATATGCATATGCTATGTTGCTGCTTTTACTATGCCTACCTAGTTAAAGCTCAGTTAGTCAACGACGTAGCGTAAACGTAGGTTGACGTACGTAGCAGCATTTAAAATTTACTGTTGATAGAGAGCGAGAGAAGTAATGGCAACGTTACCGCCTTGCGGTGGTGAGTTTTCGTTAACACGCGAATCCCATAAGCTAGATCGTGTCTGCGTCAACCTACGTCTACGCTACGTCGTTGACTGTTTGCGCTTTTATACTCAATTCGATNTACCTTACGATTATATATGCTTATGCTATGTTTCTGCTCTTACTATGCCTGCCTAGTTATACTCAATTCGACGTTTTAGTGCTCAGTAAGTTTTCTATGTAAAGATTCCGTTTTACGATATTAACTATGTTCTCTTATGTTTATTTGTGTTTACGATCTACACTATGTTCCCTTATGTTATCTATAACAGTTCTTATGCTCTCTATGTTAAATATATAATATGTATTTATATAATTTATTATATTTGGAAAACACTCAATTTCCAAAAGTAACGTTATTAAGTGGCGTGATTTTCTAACAGAAAGGAACTGGAGGTACTTTAATTTGCCCAGCTTAGAAAAACAGTTTTCAGTCAGTACTTAACTCCTGAAAGAAGCGCACGTCGGGATATATGTACATACAAATTGATAATTATTGTTAACCTCAATAAATTTTGTTAATAAAAAAAACTTGTTAATATAAAAAAAAAACTTAAAGATCATACCGCGTTTAATTTTTTAACTGGCGACGAGGATGGGATGCTGTATAGAAGCGAGCATCCAGTGATACGTACAAATAAGAAAAAAAAAACATTAGAAGTAGCCCAATTTACAAAAAGAAAAGGAAAAGTATAGTAATATTCAGAAAAGTGAATGTACCTGGTTTGAATTAATGCGAAAATATTACTTTGCTCACAAAAGATTTTTTTTTAATAATAAACAAAAAAAACCTATACGCGTACAAAACAATTTAGAAGGAAAAGCTTCTACACAATTGAGCNAATATTACTTTGCTCACAAAAGATTTTTTTTTAATAATAAACAAAAAAAAACCTATACGCGTACAAAACAATTTAGAAGGAAAAGCTTCTACACAATTGAGCAAAAAAAAAAAACAAAAAAAAAATTTTGAAAAAGCATTACCTCAGTAAAATCGTGAAAAAAAACTGTTGTAAATTACTTCTGCAAATTCGAGCATAAAAACTTTGAAAAATTGCTTCTCTAAAATCGTCAAAAAAAAACTGAAAAAAATATACTTTTACAAAATCGTGCACATAAACTTTGAAAAAAAAACTTTACAAGTACAAAGACAAGTATAAAAGACTTATATAAAAATTCATATGTATGTAAACAATACTGACAAAAAGTTAAATCACTATTCGTTGTATTAAAAAACAAATCAAATACCAAGTGGAGAATTGCAACAACACACAAAAGCGATGCTAACACTGGCAAAATGTCTCAGGGAGGCCAGAAGTCTTCAAATTTTTAATGGCAGCAGTGAGTATACTCTAAGCAATTTTTTGAGAGATGGCTCCACGGTTCTATAGCTGACGCCGCCGGAGCATGTAAGAACAGTACAGTCTGTCCTCGCTAACCGTCTTCAGGGAAAGGCATTGTGTGCAGTAGAAAGTTTGGTGAATTCTACGTGGGAACAAACAATCCAGAGGCTTAGGGAAGAGTTCGGTGTCAAGCAGTCCTTCATTAACTTAAGGAATGAAGCCATGAATATTAGCGCTTTAAATACATTTAATGAATACTAAATATTATTTAGAAGGTAGTTTAGATGTTTTATATGCGCCTACAACTAATGAGAAAATAATTTTTGATGTATACACAAGTTTTTTGCCAATTTCCGTTAAAACACTTATCTTACAAAATAATATTACATCGTTGGCCAAGCTAATAGTTATTATATTGAACATAATTTATTAAAAGACATTACTATTAATATAAATAAACGTCGCAATGAATTGAATGAATAAACATCTAAATTTTACAAGTAATTGTTTACAAGGGCAATTCCATAATAATAATAATTTCAATACAAGAGGAAACAGAACACCACAGCGAGACAATATAAAATTTAATACAAAAAATAACAACAATGATTTTGGACAGTACAGAAGATCACATCAAGACAATGTGCAATTTAATAAAAAATGAATACAATAATAACTTTAGAGAGGACGGTAACCAACATCAAATTCGTAGTCACTCTTTTCAGAAGAAAAATAATAACTCAAATCAGTTTAGGCAACATCAATAATCTGGAAATCAACATCAAGGGTATAATTCAGGCAACTATAGACACCAATACGAGAACAACGATTTAAGACAGGACAGGATGTACCAAACGTATGAGCCTATGGAGGTCGATACTTTAGACAATGCAGAAAATTTTCATTTACCGCCTCGGGGACATCCAGCCTACCCATAGTAGTTTTAAAAATAAACAATATTAAAGTCAGATGCTTGATCGATAGCGGAGCAGCTACTACAATAGGCGATTACAAAATGTTCAAAAATTTTAAAAATAGAAGAAATTTAGAAATTCCTATAAAACTAAATACACTATTAGGATCGAGTGTTATTAGAGAAGAGGTTATCATTGACGTTCCACAGGAGTTTAATAGAAAAGATATGTCGATAAAGTTGATAAAGTTTTCACATAAACATTTTGATTGCATATTAGGGGTCAACATACGTCGACCGATTAGTGCTACATTAGATTTTTCGAAAAATGTACTTATAATTAACAACTCGGAAATTGCTTTATGCGAAAATCTAAATTTTAATGATATACACTATATAGAGAAAAATAAATTCGATGTCGGTTTGTTATTAGATGAACAACTTAATGGAAAGGAAAGGAACAAGTTTAAATTGTTTTTAGAAAAAAATAAACCCTTATTTTATCAAGAAGGTCAGATGATTTCTACAACCAATTGCTCACAGCATCAAATAATCACTATGCCCCATAAACCCGTTTATTCACGAAACTAGAAATATCCGTATGCACTAGAAAATTAAATAAATAAGCAAGTTGAAGATATGTTGGCACAAGGTATTATTAGACATAGTAAATCTCCATACAACTCACCACTTTGGAGTGTAGCAAAAAAGTTGGACAATTCCAAACAACAGAAGTGGAGGTTGGTTGTTGAATTTAGAAAATTAAACGAGGTTACCGTTTTTTCAATGTCAACTTCTTACATCGGAATTTGATGAAATCCTTTTGCGAGGTTAAGAGTAGAAGAGTATTGAGCTCGGCCAAGTTTATCAAACAGAGATTCTATATTTGTATAGGAAATTTATGCCAAATATGTATGTATGCTCAGTACTTTTCTACTCTTGACCTCGCAAAAGGATTTCATCAAATTCCGATGCAAGAAGTTGACATTGAAAAAACAGCTTTCTCGAGTCCAATGGGTCACGTTGAATTTGTACGACAAATGTAAATTTCTTTCTAGACAAACGGACTTTCTTGGTCATAAAATTTCCCCTGAAGGCATTAAGCCTAATCCAGAAAAAGCAGTTGCTATCAATAAGCTGCAAGTCCTTGCCACAATAAAGGGCATTAAGTCCTTTTTCGGATATTACCGAAAGTTCATCAAGAACTCACAGATCGCAGCTCCTATTACCAATTTTCTAAAAAAAGGGTCAAAGATCAATGTTAAGGACCCGAGTTATATTGAAGCTTTTAATAAGCTAAAACGAATTTTGACCTCCCCGCCTATTTTATCTTTTCCTGATTTTTCCAAGAAATTCGTGCTTACCACAGACGCTAGCAATTTAGCTATTGGAGCAGTCCTCAGCCAGAATGGTAAGCCAATCTGTTTCGCTAGCAGGACACTTAATGGCCACGAGCGTAATTACAGTACCATAGAAAAGGAACTTCTCGCTATCGTTTGGTCCATAAAATATTTTAGACCTTACTTGTATGGTAGAAAGTTTCCTAACCTAACCTAACTCCCGTATAACTAGGTGGAGAATTGCGCTGAGTGAATACGAATCGGAAATCGAATATTTAAAAGGAAAAGAGAATAAAGTTGCCGACTTCTTTAGTCGAATTAAAGAAATCGAAAGAAAAAGTGCGGAAGGAAAAAATAATTTTGAAAATAAGTCCTTATATGAAAATTCTATTGAAGAAGCGCATTCATCTACCGAAGGTTTATGTGACCAATTTCCGGTAAGCAATTGCATCGTAAATAAGTATCTAACACAAATAAGAATAATGAAAACTAAACGAAAGGAATTCGAGATATTGTTCAGGAAATATAAAATAATTTACGTCGCCAAAACTGATTTAGACAAAACCCAATATCTAAATGATTTATTTCGGTGATACTTGCGAAAAGGAACGTTCGGTATATATTCGGAATTAGAAAGCCATCAGTATAATATTGTTCAAGAAAGGCTTATAAGCCTTTTTTTCTAGAGACAAATGCATAAAATTTACTAAGTGTAGTGAGCTCGCGATCAACGTAGGTAATGAAGAAGAACTTTTTGAATAATAGATCGTACGCATAAGACGGGAAACCATAGAGGAATTACTGAAAATTTCGAGGAAATTGGGCTCAATTATTTTTACCCAAATTTGAAAAAATTCACAAACGAATTCATAAATAGCTTTCGCACTTGTCACGAAAACAAATACGACCGAAAACCATTTAGGAAAAAGTTTCAGCATACAGCTACACCAAAGGCACCGAACGATATTGTGCATATAGATATATTTCAAATTCAAAAAACTTACTTTCCTACCACGATAGACAGGTTTACAAAACTAGCCTCTGTGCACAAAGTAACTGATAGCAAGTAAGAGCAGCTACTTGTTGTTCGGCTATGCCGATGGCTTCATACCTTTCATGAACATCTGCAAATTTTACTTTGACAGATTACTGCTTTTGAACACATCTGCATACATCGATAGAGGAGTTACATACTTATATAAAAAATCGCATCTAAAGAATCAGAGGTATGGAAGATATACTTTATATGACACCAATCTAAGTGATTTTCACCGCTATGTGATCGGTATGTAAACCGGTAACACAATTTATTGGGTTTAGTTTCGTACATAAAGGAGATATATGGCAAAAACTGGTATCTTAACAATCAGTGCTATAGGAGATAAAGCTTATACAGCATAGATTTTGACGATTTTCTAAATAGACTTTGTATTATTATTTATAAAATATCGTACGAAATTTATCGGATTTAGCTGTTCAAATAAAGGAGTTTTACAGTAAAATCCCATATCTGAACAATCAGATGTATGGAAGATATATGTTGTAGTCATCCGATCCTTGTTATTTTCACTGTAAGTATTCTGTTAATAATGAGTGAAAATGGTGCGAAATTTCATGTTCCTAGCTGCATAAATGGAGGAGTTATGATAAAAGACCTCATATCTGAACAATCAGTTGTATGGGAGCTATAGGTTATAGTTACCCGATCTTTTTAATTTTCACTGTAAGTTTTCTGTTGATAATTATTGAAAACAGTGCGGAATTTCATGTTCCTAGCTATATAAATGGAGGAGTTATAACGCAAAATTTTATATCTGAACAATCAGTTGTATGGGAGCTATAGGTTATAGTGACCCGATCTTTGTAATTTTCACTGTAAGTATTCTGTTGATAATGGGTGCAAGTACTGCAAAATTTCATGTTCGTAGCTGCATAAATGGAGAAGTTATAACGAAAAATCTCATATCTGAACAATCAGTTGTATGGGAGCTATATGTTATAGTGGTCCGATTCTTCCGGTTCCGACAAATGATTAACACATTATAAAAATACACCCACCTACCAAATTTGATCCGGATATCTCGAAAACTGAGAGACTAGATTGCATACAAACAGACAGACAGACGGACATGGCTAAATCAACTCAGCTCGACGTTCTGATCATATAAGTATACATTTTCATGGGTCTATCTCCTTTTGTTCTGGTACTTACAAACATCGGACCAAAGTTATAATACCATTTCATGCTCATGAAAGGTATAAAAATATGTGCACCATAAAGGTAAAATTAGAAGAGAGATTTTCGTGGTTAGGAACACCAAAGGTTTTGATTATGGATAACGAGTATAATAACGCCCTGACTGTAGAGAAAAAAATATTGAAGTGCATCTTACGACTCCAAACTCTCATACCGGAAACTCGGACGTTGAAAGACTACACTCGACGCTATTAGAGCAGAAATACAGAAAATTATCAAGACGTTGGAGAAATTGTGATACGTGTAGTAGGGATCTAAATAATACGATACACAGTACGATTAAAATGAAACATATGGACTTTATTAACAAATCAGATATACAAAAAAAAAATCGTGCCTTTTCATGTGTTTTCTTTAACTGCAACTACAAACCGGTCAATACTTAGTAAGTTTTTTATGTAAAATACTTCCAGATAGTTGCCTCTCCATACTCAAATGCAATGTAGTTAAGATATATTAAGGAACCATCATAAAATTAGGACTATTTCTGGATTTTTAACTTTTTGTTATTTTCTTCCCCAACTTTGACTATCTCGGGTGAAAAAAAATGTACTGAGCTATAACTTAACATTACATAAAAAAATTGCTCATTTAATAAAGATTTCAGAAAGATGCCACACTTACTGTTTTGAATAGAAAAAAAAGTTATAGCCGCTTTTGTGGGTAAAGGACTGAGACACGCTAGAATGTATTTAATAGATTTAAATTGAATTTGCTCTTGTTACCGTCAAATGACATGCTAAATAGTACAAAGGTACAT
>NW_016157895.1:140099-148411 GCF_001687245.7 Rhagoletis zephyria
GTCCTTTACCCACAAAATCGGCTATAACTTTTTTTTTTCTATTCAAAACAGTAAGTAAGTTTGGCAGCTTTCTGAAATCTTTATTAAGTGAGCAATTTTTTTATGTAATGTAAAGTTATAGCTCAGTACATTTTTTTTCACCCGAGATAGTCAAAGTTGGGGAAGAAAATATCAAAAAGTTAAAAATCCAGAAATAGTCCTAATTTTATGATGGTTCCTTAATATATTTTAACTACATTGCATTTGAGTATGGAGAGGCAACTATCTGGAAGTATTTTACATAAAAAATTTACTAAGTATTGCCCGGTTTGTAGTTGCAGTTAAAGAAAACACATGAACAGGCACGATTTTTTTTTTAAATTCGAAAAAATGTAAATATTTCAAAAACGGTGACACTTTTACCTGAAAATTGTTTGTTTATCAGTGAGCTCTCCCCCCCAACCCCCCATTGGAATTAACTAAATTAATTAAGTAAACAAGTATTAACTTAAATTTTTAATTTTAAAATAGCTCCAGTTTGTAAATTTTTTAATTTAACGAACTTGTGTATTCAAATTATCGTCGGAAAAAACTTTTACCATGTGCCACAATCATATGTTTTTCCTAATTGCAAATTCTTGCTGGCAAAATTTTTTCCGGCTCGAATTTGTAACTTCTCTCCAATAAATAGTATTTTTACCCATGATTTATTTAAATAAAACAAGTGAAATTTAGTTGAAACATTTTAGCCGTTTTTAGCCGGTTTTATTTGCCAATTTAGCCGGTTTGTCCAAAAAGTTCTGGCAACACTGCTTACTATGCCTGTTTCTGCTCTTACTATGCCTACCTAGTTATACTCAATTCGACGTTTTAGTGCTCAGTAAGTTTTCTATGTCAAGATTCCGTTTTACGATATTAACTATGTTCTCTTATGTTTATTTGTGTTTACGATCTACACTATGTTCCCTTATGTTATCTATAACAGTTCTTATGCTCTCTATGTTAAATATATAATTAGAGGATTCACAAGACGTGTTAACCGTCGTAAAATCTTAAGCTTAACATTTTTTTTATGTAAAATAACAGTTAAAATGGTTTTAGGGGGGCTAATTATATATTTTTATCGAATTAAAAACATTTCGGTGTAGTTATAAATCCTCTAAAAGCATTTTAACGGTAATTTTATATATAAAAAAAAAATAGGCTTAAAATTTTACGACGTTAACACGTCTTGTGAATCCCCTAAATATGTATTTATATAATTTATTATATTTGGAAAACACTCAATTCCCAAAAGTAACGTTATTAAGTGGCGTGGTTATCTAACTGAAAGAAACTGGAGGTACTTTAATTTGCCCAGCTTTGAAAAACAGTTTTCAGTCAGTACTTAACTCCTGAAAGAAGCGCACGTCGAGATATACATAAAAATTGGTAATTTTTGTTAACCTTAATAAATTTTGTTAATAAAAATAAAAATTGTGAATATAAAAAAAAACTTAAAGATCATACCGCGTTTAAATTTTTTAACTTGTATGTATGTATGTATGTAAAACAAAACTTTACAGCAATTACTCAGATTCTAGTTAATCAATTTGCTGATTATTCTTCTGAGTCTGATTAATCAATATGTAATTAATCGTAAAATTAATCATTTTGATTAATCAAAAATGATTATCTTTCATTAATTAATTAATCGGCTTTCGATAAATCAGCTCGTTCGATTAATTGATTAATCGCACATCCCTAGTATTATCTAATGTTTTCAAATGTTGTGAGAGGGAATAACAAAACAAAAATACTTTTAAGGCGCACCGGGTATTTGCTAGTATTAAATAAAACAAGTGTTTACTTCTCCTACGCGTTTCGATGCATATTCGCGTCTTCTTCAGGGATTCTGTATATATTTATAAATAGGAAAAACATAATAATAACGAATTATTATTACAAAGAACAAATAAGACAATACAAAATAGTTTTACACTGACATTAATATTATACCATTTTCCAACGATCGCGGATTACACCATTCCCAAGAGCACATTCTTAATTGGATTTGACATTTCTCGGTCTCTGTGTTTTGTTTTTGTTTTCTTCGCTTCAAAATTGATGGAAAATGTAGGTTCTTCCTAAAAATTTATAAGTCTCCGCATTACATTATGAATATTCACATTTATAAACTTTACTATTCGTACTCACAAAAAATGCAAGTTTTGATTTGCGAGCTAGTTTCGATGGATTTCCGATAAAAATTAGAGACGGCACCGATTTGTTCGTAATTCACATGGTAATTGGATCTGAATTACCAGCAAATGAGGTAATTCGCTGTCAAAATTTTGTATGGCGAACTACGTAATTCGAAGGGTAATTAGAGTGCGAATTACGAATGAGAGAGCGAACTACGTAATTGGGGTGCCGTCGGAAAGTCGGAAAAAATACCGCACTTCCTTCAATGTCAAATTTCAGACATTGTGTGTAGGCCCCTATTGCGAGTGTCGACTGGCAGTATAATAGAAATTTGTCGATCGAGACGATCATCTTTTATTTTGCTATTGCGTAACTTGATCGATAAAAATTTGTACTATTGTGAATGGTTAACTGAATTGTAAACAGCTGTTTGTTTGTTTACATTTGTTTCTTTAGTGTTTCATTTACATCATTTTTAAAATAATTGCTTTTATTATAAAATTTAAAAAATCAATGCAGTTCAAATATGGTTTAGTGATGAGGAAGATGATGTGGAAGCTAATAGATTTGTAGAGTTGGCTAAAGCAAGGAGGGAATTACGAAATTCGTCGAATCCCTTGGAGTTGGAAGATGAAGTGTATGTACATATGTGAATCTTATGAATAGGAGTTACGTTCCAGATGCTTCACGGTTTGTAGGTCTTACAGGATTTGCAGGAAAAGCTGTTTTCCTCATTAATAAACTTTATGGAAGTTTAAGAAATACGGTACGGTTAAGCTATTTGTACAATGGTGTTGGGTATTTGTCCCAACGCGTGACCCGAGTTTAAAAACTTTAACATAAAAGTATAGTGAAAGAATTAAACTTTAATTTAAAATAAAGATTTAAAATTTCCGAGCACTAGTTAATTAATAAATTATCCAGTTTTTTGGAAGCTTTGTTGGTTCTGCGCAAAACCACTGGATGACGTAGCCGGAGTTATATGCACAAGATATATTGCATATCGCCCCTACTCTTTCCGAAAATTCCTTTGCCTATGTCCTCATTATCTTGCATCAGCTCGAACAACCGCGCAAGTTGCCTTTTGTTGCTTACAATTTTTGATCTGTAATTCAGACACATACATACAAATACAGTGAAACCTCTCCTAACGGACACCTCTATTAGACGGACACCTCCCTTGGGCGGACATTTTTTCCTATACCAAGTTTTAAGTATAAATTTCGGAACAAATTACTCTCTCTTAAGCGGACACTCTCTTGGCCGGACGCGGACAGTTATTTTGCATAAAATTGACACAAAAACTCTATTGGGCGGACGCGAACCTCTTATCAACGGACATTAAGATTTCTTTTCATAACAAATCAAACAAAAACCTCCGTTGAGCGGACGCGAACTCCTCACAGGCAGACTACTAAATGGAAAAAGGGGACTTCGCGCACAAAATGTGATTGTTATGCACACATTTAGTTTGGTTTGCGCAGTGGTTTAGGTTCGTTATTTGAATTGTCAGAAACCCTTGGAGACTGATAAAAACATGAAAACTATTGATGAAAAAGGTACTGAAAGGTACACTGAAAAAAATTAAAAATAAAACTTACGTCAATCGACAATTTGCCAGTTTTTTATGTAATGCATCTACGATTTTATGTAGTTTATGGACTAAAATGTAATATTTATTTTTATTTTGTTATTACTTAATATGTACTTACGCACATAAATGAAATGTGCACTTTTGAAAAAATACATGCACATTTTTGTTTGAACGATGTAATATCAATATCTTTTGTTCAAATAAGAAATAGTGACTATTCAATTAATTAAAACATTAAAAAGTTCTAAAATAGGCTTCCCCTCCATTAAGCGGACACCTCTCTTGGGCGGACAAAAAATGACTGACGGTGAGTGTCCGCCCAAGGGACGTTTCACTGTATATATTATACTTCAAAATTTTTTACAACTTCCAGTTTAATTAACTTACTTTTTATCCATTATAGTAACACTTTCTTATGTAAATTTTATAAACGCAAACTCGAACGACTAAAAAACAGCAATAGAAGAATGAGCGACCAAAAAGTATTCACAGTCGCTAATTGAGCGACTAAGCGACACTCACAATAGCATCGATAATCGACAATCGCTTAATAGTCGTTTATCTACTGCCAGTCGACATTCGCAATAGGGGTGGTAATGTCAGTGCATATGCACAGTTTATATTAGTTGTATTCGCGTATTGATAGTTTTTGATAATTATCAGGTTTTACTGTTCGCGTACACAAAAGTCCAGCAAACTTGGGGAAATTGAGAGACCAAATTGACATTTCATTTTGGTGAGAATATGCTAGTTTCTGCTGGAAAATTTTTTACCAGCAGCAATTTGCCTGCAAGAAAAACAGCTGATCAAAATCATCTGTTGGCAACTTATGAACATAATGAAATTTATTTTGATGGTTTTAACTTTTAAAATAACTTATAAGAACTCCAAATGTTTGGAAAAAATTCAATTATGTACTAACTTTGGTGCGTTTGCCTAACAAATTCCTCCAGGAAAACTTTTTATTAATATTCTTTTCATGTTTTCTTATTTCTACTTTTGTATATAAACAAAATTCCGATCAGCTGTTCGTGAAACTTGTAAGTTTTTGCTAGTTTTGCGTTCGCGTACTTTTGCAAACATTTCACTGCTTGAGAGAGAACACATACAAATTCTCTAGAATTTTGCTGTTGAGAGTTTTCTGCTGGAAGAATAGGTGAATACACTTATTAGCAGCGTTCTTGTGCGCGATAGTTTGTACCAGTTTTACTAACTATCACGTTTTGGTGTTCTTGTACCCCAAAAACTTGTAAGAAAGGGGAAATTGAGAGCGCAAAGTGACATTTCATTTTAAGGAGAAGTTGCTAGTTTTTACTGGAAAATTTTACTAGTAAGAACTTGCAAGTGAGAAAAACAGCTGATCGCATGTTGCTGGGTGCAATTGAAACTAATAAAAGAAATGTTTATGGGGTTTCTATATTTGAAATTGACAAAATAAACCTATTTAAATATAATATATATTGTTGTAAGAGGAACTAGCTGCGAATAAACGACAAACTAATCAACTGTTCATAAAATTTGCAAATTAATAATGGTTTTGCGTTCCTGTACTTTGTGCTATGAGAGCGAATTCTCAGAAATTATGTTACTGGAGAGTTACTGACAAGTTACTAAATAATTTGTAAAAGAACACAACTATTATCTATGTACGTCTTCTTTGAAGTTCATTGCTGCAGTAATTTTTTGTTGTATACGCAACGCCTCTAATGTCATCGTTCTTCGTGTTCTGTTCTCCACGTCCAAAACCTTTGGCTCATTCCACGATAATCGAAACCGAACGAGCCGAAAATAAACTTGAGAACTTGAGTCAATTACATCTAGTAAGTAAAAGTAAATAAATCTAACTTTCAAGTCTAATAATAATAATAGATTAGCGCTTACACATATGTTAGTGTTTGGCCGAGCTTCTCCTCCGACTTGTGGCGTGCGCCTTGATGCTATCACACAAAGCGGAAGGACCTACTGTTTTACGCCGACTCCGAACCGCGACTGTATTTTTATGAGAAGCTGTTTTTCATGGCAGAAACAGTGTTGCCGCTAATCAAATTTAGTGGTAGCCAAATTCCTTTAAAAAAAGGGCTAAAAAAGAGCTAAAAAAAGTCGTTGTGGCTAAAAATGGTAGCTAAAATTTTTTACTTACATATACATATATAAGTATACACACAAACATTTTGAATAAGTAATGGTATAGAAAAACAATGAACACTGGGTAAAAAGCTAAACCTTTTTGTATAAAAGGGGAAATATACGACACCAGCTTGCTGGCTTCATCAAGTGATTGTACCATCAGGCTTGAAGCATATAACTTACCAGCATGCTGGTACAATATTTATTTCTTTACAAATGAGGTCGAGGAAAGATCAAAATGATTAGAGCGGAAATTTCACAATTTTCCTACCATATTGTTAAACATTGTTTTTTTTTTTTAATTCACAACTGCAATATCGCAAACTTAATCTTCCACAAACACTGCTTTGACTCATATAGTGCAGGAAATTTCAGCCAAAATACTTTTTACTTAGTAAATTGAGCTAATTTCACCACTCACGACACCAGCATGCTGGTACAATCATAAAATTTTCAAATAGTTTTTGAAATCGCACCAGCAGCTGGTTCAATCACATCACAAGAACATACACGGTCAATCGACATGATGGGCCATTTAACAAATTAAGCATATTAAGGAACATACAATACATATATGTATATATGTATGTATATCAGTCTTTCTTAGTTTAAAAATTCATATCTTACATAAATGAAAAAAGAGATCAAATTAAGCATATAAAACTTTTTCACGCCATGTATGAATAAATTCTCCAAAGGGCTAAAAAAAGGGCTAGGGGCAATTTCAAATTTACGTGGCCTAAAAAAGTATGTGGTAGCTAAATCTAGCCACCAAAGGACTAAAACGGCAACACTGGGCAGAAATACACTCGAAGGTTTGCCATTGCCTGCCGAGGGTCGACCGCTGTTAAGAAAACACCTTTTTTTATATTTTTTTGGATGTTGCTTTGACCAAGGCTTGAACCCAGGTGCTGAAGTGTGAAAGCGCGCACTGCTTACCACTACTCCACAGCGGACGACTTTCAAGACTAAATGCTTAAATTTCGAATTTTATCTCAAAATCAGATATTTTTTTAGTTTTGGTTGTACAGTTTACAAACTCATATGAGAAGTTACCCTGCAGTAAAACCCCAAACTAGTCAGGAAGAATACTAGTTTACAACTAGAATTTCCTGACTGAAACCGAACTAGTTCGAAAATGACCAGACTTGTACCAAGTACAAAGCGATTTATTCATGCCCTGTTTTATTTGACTTTGACAGTTTAATACAATAAAGTACACAAAATGTTGTAACTTTTATTTGGGTATATTGTAAACCGCTAAAGCGAGTACGTACTCGCAATTATACCCTACTTGTTAAATAATGATTAATATTCACAATGATTATTAATTAAATCATGTTTTTTTTGGATAACCGTTTAATGATTAAATGCCGATATTAGCGCCTTTTTAATGATTACTATTTAAATACAAATTTTTAGTTAATTCGTTAATTTTAATTACATCATTATTTTGTTATTTTTGATTATTTTCAATTATTTTGAATTTTTTAATCACACGATTAATATA
The DNA here is from genome assembly GCF_001687245.7 of Rhagoletis zephyria. Taxonomy (NCBI): domain Eukaryota; kingdom Metazoa; phylum Arthropoda; class Insecta; order Diptera; family Tephritidae; genus Rhagoletis; species Rhagoletis zephyria. Next base: position 147,494 of record NW_016157895.1, read on the forward strand.
ATTATTTGATTAATTTCAATTATCAATCAACAAGCTTAAGTATACACAAAAATTTACAATATTTAATAACTTCTTGAATTATTTATTTATTTTATTCTTATCAAATCTCAAATTTTAAACATTATTACATTTAAAAAATTTTAAAAAGAAAGGACTGAAATGCGCAAAGTTAATGAATTTAATTTATTTTAATGAAAACATTTATTTTTATTTTAGTTCACTCAAAAATGAACTAAAGTATTCGTTTTATTTTTAACTAACATGTTTTCCTTTCCATATTCAATACTATTAAAAAAGATAAAAATATAATGTTTATTGTACTTGAAAGCTTTTACTTTTAATGTCATTTAATGGAAAATGCATTTAAATTTATGTTCGAAAGTTTGAAATATATATGTATTTATTTCTCCTTTTAATTAATACTCAAAAAATTTAACACTAATTATAGGCAAATATAAGGCTGCTAAATAAAAATATGTAATGTATTAAAGTCAACTGATTGGGCCTTATCAGTGTGGCTTTAGACCTGGAAAATCCACCATAGACCAGGTATTCACAATACGCCAAATCTTGGAAAAGACCCGCGAGAAAAGGATCGACACTCACCACCTATTTGTCGACTTTAAAGCCGCCTTTGACAGCACTAAAAGGAGTTGCCTATACGCCGCTATGTCTGAATTTGGCATCCCCTCAAAACTTATACGGCTGTGTAAAATGACGTTGAGCAATACCACCAGCTCCGTCAGAATTGGGAAAGACCTCTCCGAGCCGTTCGCCACAAAACGGGGTTTCAGAGAGGGCGACTCCCTTTCATGTGACTTCTTTAATCTGATGTTGGAGAAGATAATAAGAGCTGCAGAACTGAACCGCTCAGGAACAATTTACTACAAGAGCGTGCAATTGCTGGCTTATGCCGAT
>NW_016157895.1:153362-167691 GCF_001687245.7 Rhagoletis zephyria
AAATATAAATATAAATATAAATATAAATATAAATATAAATATAAATATAAATATAAATATAAATATAAATATAAATATAAATATAAATATATTTATTGTAGCAATCTCACATTACAATGTCTTTTATTTGTTGGCAGTATTGCCAAGGTAGTATTAATGTTACATTCCACTTATTTCTATGGTGGTGTTGCCACCAGTATATACGTACATTTTGTAATATTACATGGTGTTTACACTACAGTTCGGCCAATCAGACTTAAGAGCAGATCGACCCCGATCGGTCTATATAACTATTATGCATAAGTACTTATAACTTAATCGTTTACATACTCTTCGGTAGTGTCGCTTTCATTCGCACCTTTATTTCTCCATAACTTGATGTTACAGGTAGAAGCCATCATAGGGTATTTGGGTAATTTGTCCGTTCTCAATGTCTCTAATTACGTATCGGTCATTTGGGAGCTTCTTGTGTATGATACACGGTCCCTTATATTTCTGCAGAAGTTTCTTATTGACAACCACCGTTGTGTCCACGTTTTTTATCACGACGAAATTCCCTTCCTGAATGTCTCTACCCTCATTTTCTTCTGCTCACTTCGACTTAAGTTAAATTTTTGGAATTTTTCTACTTTTTCTTCAGCACTCTTTCGCAGAGCATCCAAAACCCCCCCCCCCCCCCGGGCCTGAAATGAACTAGTCTAGGTATTCGGTAAGTTCATCGATTATTTCCCCTCTTTGGTTCACTCCGAATAGAGCCTGGCTCGGTGTTATTCCGATTGACCTACTTATTGAATTGTTAAGCTGACCAACCGTCCTCCTTTGAGGAGGATTGTCCTCCTCAAACGTGATTTGTCCTCCTCAAAAATTTTATCCTTCTATGTCCTCCTTTTAAGCAAAGGTGTCCTCCTTGTCCTCCTTTTCAAGTTTTATAGCAGTGATGAAATTTTCAAAAAACTTCAATCAGAATATAATTATTTCCTAATCGCACACAATCATTGTATTTACAAGGCGTTTACATTGTTCAACTTTCATTTAAATTATTTAAACTTCTGATTCTAAGAAAATTATTGCTTGCCATATGTGATTTTGTTTGCTAGATATGTATAAGTTTTATCAGTGCCAAAATTTGTGTATGGGGATTTTTTATCTTGATAAAAGATTTTGCAAAATGGCTTAAAATAAGGATTTTCGTTGAAATAGAGCGCAAATCTGCTTACAAAATTTTAGAAAACGCGTTATTTCGAATCCGAGTACATATGTAATCAAAAGTAACACTGCCTGTGTGGTTTTCCCCTTGGAAATGTATTTCATGATTACGATTACAGTAATCTTATTCCTTTAATTTTTAAAATTACAACTAATATAATCATAATGGTAACATTTATGATTACAATTAAAGTAATCGTAATCGCATATAGTTAAAGGATTACAATTAAGCATTCGTAGTTAAAAAGTAATCGTAATTAAAAATTATCCAGCTCTGTTACATACATAGTTACATTCTTCTTAAAGTTTCAATGAGTGTTGGAAAGTATCGAGCACTTCTGAGCATGGAGTTCTTTAGTATCGATACTTTTAAGGATCGGGTATTTTTGAGAGTACTCAGTACTTTCTTCAAATATTCATATGTTGGTAACATTTCAATGCTTAGTGTAGAAATCTCACAGGCTAGCATCACTATTCATATTAATTCCAAATTACGTCATATGATAGGCTAACTAAAAAGGTTACAAGTATTGTACTTGAAAATTATTGAAATTTGAAACTGAGCACAATCATTTCTGAATACCGGTAAATGCAAATAGAATTCAGTACTTTTAAGTATCTATTCAACAATTAATACTGCGTAGTTTGAATGGAGCCTGAGAACTTTTGAGTTCTTTTGCATTTGGATTAGTCATTATCGATACTTTTAAAAATCGGCTACTGTCGATCCTTTGGCGAATCGAGTTCTGAATACTCTTGGTATCGATACTGCCCAACTCTAGTTAAAATATTCTTACACGATATTTATTTGCATGTGGACATGCCACTTTTTACATATGAAAATGCCAAAATATCGTGTAAAGGCAAATTAGATATGTTTCTGTACAAAGCAGATGCACCTACATACGAAATAAAAATGTTTATATTTTCATCTGATTATTTTTATTTATTATTGAATCATGATACGCAATTACATATGTATTGTATTCTTAAACCGAATTTCCGCCAGGCAACGAAATGACAAAATATGTATGCCATTTTACAAATGCAATGGGGAAACACACTCGATGACACGAGTAGTGTTTAAGGCCCAACATAGTGGTAAATTTTTTTTTTCCTTTAATGCCTAGTGAAAACTCAATGATAGCCCTATTTAAGAAAACTGTTAAATTGCTTCGATTCTTTTTTAACACAAAAGAGAAAAATGTTTACGTTTTACTTTAAAATTTACCATTATTTTAAGAAGTGTAATGGAGCCGTAAAAAATCCAGATTTTTATAAAAACCCGGTGGAAAAAAGCTAAACTCCCCAAAACAAAAGCTGAAAAATAAATAGGTTTCTAATAGGGCTGTGCGATTATTCGATTACTCGACCGAGGTGGTTAATCAGTTTTCCGGTTAATCAATTACTCGATTAATCAAGATTTTTATTACTCAAAACGATTATTAATCGAGTTACTTGATATATGATTACTCAAAAAAACTAATTTTGCTCGTTAAATGAGTTTGCTTTGGAAAATGCTTATTTTCCTTTTTACATTCTGTACATGAAAAAATTATTTTTTGAAAACAGAAACGTTGTTTTCAAAGTATTTATATGTAAACAGTACTTTGAAATGTTGATTACTCATTTTACTCATAATGGGTTGGTTCAGAAGGCGCAGAAGTTGAGCGCGACCGTTGCTAAAAAAATCAGTGATAATAATGCGCCTTCTGAACGGCTTGATACATTAGCTGTCAAATTCAAACCACACAACATGTTGTCTCAAATGATCATAAAAATATTACGTTTATCTAACACGCAACTGTTCAGTTGATCAGAAGTGCAAAACAACGCGTTCAGAAGGTGCAATCGCAACAGTTGCTGAGCTGTTGCGCCTTCTGAACGTGCCCAATGTTGATTAATCATAAAGCAATTTACTCAATTATTTTTGTTTTTGGTTAATCAAAAACTTGGTTACTCGAGTAATCGAACTTTTGAGTAATAATAATTTCCAATTAATCGAATAATTGAGTATTTACTTTATGATTAATTAAAATTTTGAATAATCAATTAATCAAACAGCCCTAGTTTCTAATTATATAATTTTCATCAAATTGACTACTTGAAATTAAAATTGATAATCGAATAACGCAGCTGGATCGTAGTTCATCAGAAATTAAAAATAAGAATAAAAGTTAATATACATAATAAAAGTTAATATACATACCCAGCAAAAAACATGATTACCACAGAAATGAAAGTGGAAACTAGCTAGGCGATGGAAATCGCTTACCCTTTCACTTCATGAAGGCATTATTTTAACATGGGCATGTAAGGCCTTACGGTGAACGCATGGATGAACAGAATCCAGAGAAGCGAACAAAGAATGCCTTACAAAGAAACTAATGTAGAATGCCGACTTAGATAAGTACATACTTATTTATATTAAATTGAAAACAGAAAATACAGATTGTCTGAAAAGATTAAACATATGTATGTATTTAGGTATTTAGATTTTACTTAAAAATCGGTATGTACATACACGCATATTTAATTAAGCTTAAAGTTGTACTTCCTCACTCTTGCACTTCACTTCATTGACTGACTTCAACTTCGCTGCAAATTGAACAAAGCAAAACATGATTTTTATGCGAGACGAATTTCCACAGAAAGTAATGGCAGAAAAAGATTTTTTCGATATTCATTATATTTTTCAGCTGACTACAATGCAGCATTCCACTTTGCATTCCCCGAAATGAAGCAAAGAAGCGAAATAAAAAAAAATATTGTAGGACATTCTACTTTGCATTCCCTGAAATGAAGCAAAGAAGCGAAACAAATAAAATATTGCAGGACATTCTACTTTGCATCCACGAAATGAAGCAAAGAAGCGAATTAAAAAAAAAATATTATGGCACATTCTACTTTGCATTACCGGTAATGCCTACAACCACCGAAAAAATTCGAAGGCATTATAACGCTATGCCTTCTAGAACACGTTGCCACTAAAAGCGATTACCGATTTTTCGCTGGATAACTATATATAAGTAAAATAACGTTGATTTTTGGCATTTTTACGGTGTTACTCATTTTGTTCCATACAAAGTATTGTCGATTTTTTTATATCGAAGAAAATGAACAACGCTGTCAACAAAAAAAAAGCCAAAAATAAACGGTAATATGTTTCGATCTTATAATTATGCAACGCAGTGTACTATTAACTTGTCTGAATAGTGTTTCGAGCAACTATGAATTGTTTTTGCTTTCTTAACAAAGCTAACTTATTCGTTATTTATGTGTTAAAATAAATATAAAATACATTTTTTGTGTTTTAAATGTGGAGAATTTGTCCTCCTCGAATGCTGAAAAATTCTGGTCACCTTATGAATTGTTCAATGCGAATTCTATTTTGGTTAGCTGTTTAACCCAGTCAGCATGTGTTATTGGGTCCCTTAGCTTTGCCAACATTCCGGCAAGACTTCGATTCACCCTTGCCACCTGTCCATTTGCTTGCGGTGAATGGACTGCAACTTTTACGTGGGTAATGTTTTTGTTCGCTACATATTCTTCAAATTCTTTTGACATAAAGCAGCTACCCCTATCTGTAATACTTCTCTGGGGGCGAGTGTAATATTCGAAGTATTTATTAAGTGCCGCGGTTACCTCTTTGGTACTCGTTGTCAGAACGGGATATAATTTTACGTATTTGGTAAAAGCATCGATAATGACCAGAGTATGCTTTATTTTCGATTGTAGGGACGGAAGTGGGCCTAAGTGGGCTAAGTACATCCTATAGAAAGGCTTAGGGTGCTTCGGAATGTTGTGCAATTGTCTAGTGCCTGAACTATTGGAGACGGAGTACATGATGCACTTGATGCAGTTTTTCTTAAAGTTATTGATTTTGTTTTTCATGTCTGGGAACCAGTAATTTGCTCTTATTTTTTGGTAACATTTTTCAATTTTCAACACCGTGGTGTCCTAATTGTTCGTGAACGGTTCTAATGATTTCTTTTTCGAGTTCCTTAGGGACGTAAAGTTCCAATATATCTTTATCTTTTTTAAATACAACACCATTTTCCATTACGTAGTCCTTCATGTTTTCGTTTTCTAATCTTATTTTTTAAATCTATTATTTTCTGATCACGAGACTGCGTTATTTGTAACTGAAAGTCTATATTTTCGCTATCGATGACAGCAAGTATGTTTTCGCAATCGGATTCTGTTCTACTAAGTGCATCTACGTGCGACATTTTTGTACCTNTCCACGAAATGAAGCAAAGAAGCGAATTAAAAAAAAAATATTATGGCACATTCTACTTTGCATTCCCCGAACAAAGAAGCGAAATAAATAAAATATTGTAGGACATTCTACTTTGCATTACCGGTAATGCCTACAACCACCGAAAAAATTCGAAGGCATTATAACGCTATGCCTTCTAGAACACGTTGCCACTAAAAGCGATTACCGATTTTTCGCTGGATAACTATATATAAGTAAAATAACGTTGATTTTTGGCATTTTTACGGTGTTACTCATTTTGTTCCATACAAAGTATTGTCGATTTTTTTATATCGAAGAAAATGAACAACGCTGTCAACAAAAAAAAAGCCAAAAATAAACGGTAATATGTTTCGATCTTATAATTATGCAACGCAGTGTACTATTAACTTGTCTGAATAGTGTTTCGAGCAACTATGAATTGTTTTTGCTTTCTTAACAAAGCTAACTTATTCGTTATTTATGTGTTAAAATAAATATAAAATACATTTTTTGTGTTTTAAATGTGGAGAATTTGTCCTCCTCGAATGCTGAAAAATTCTGGTCACCTTATGAATTGTTCAATGCGAATTCTATTTTGGTTAGCTGTTTAACCCAGTCAGCATGTGTTATTGGGTCCCTTAGCTTTGCCAACATTCCGGCAAGACTTCGATTCACCCTTGCCACCTGTCCATTTGCTTGCGGTGAATGGACTGCAACTTTTACGTGGGTAATGTTTTTGTTCGCTACATATTCTTCAAATTCTTTTGACATAAAGCAGCTACCCCTATCTGTAATACTTCTCTGGGGGCGAGTGTAATATTCGAAGTATTTATTAAGTGCCGCGGTTACCTCTTTGGTACTCGTTGTCAGAACGGGATATAATTTTACGTATTTGGTAAAAGCATCGATAATGACCAGAGTATGCTTTATTTTCGATTGTAGGGACGGAAGTGGGCCTAAGTGGGCTAAGTACATCCTATAGAAAGGCTTAGGGTGCTTCGGAATGTTGTGCAATTGTCTAGTGCCTGAACTATTGGAGACGGAGTACATGATGCACTTGATGCAGTTTTTCTTAAAGTTATTGATTTTGTTTTTCATGTCTGGGAACCAGTAATTTGCTCTTATTTTTTGGTAACATTTTTCAATTTTCAACACCGTGGTGTCCTAATTGTTCGTGAACGGTTCTAATGATTTCTTTTTCGAGTTCCTTAGGGACGTAAAGTTCCAATATATCTTTATCTTTTTTAAATACAACACCATTTTCCATTACGTAGTCCTTCATGTTTTCGTTTTCTAATCTTATTTTTTAAATCTATTATTTTCTGATCACGAGACTGCGTTATTTGTAACTGAAAGTCTATATTTTCGCTATCGATGACAGCAAGTATGTTTTCGCAATCGGATTCTGTTCTACTAAGTGCATCTACGTGCGACATTTTTGTACCTGCTCTGTGGGCTATAACGTAGTTGTAGTTTTCTAATTCAAGAGCCCACCTTGCTATTCGGCTATTCACTAGTTTTTTGTTAAGTTTAATGTAAGTGATTTGCAATCAGCTAAGATCTTGAATTTAATCCCCTCAAGATATACACGGAAGTGGCGTAGTGCATAGATCAGAGCCAGGGTTTCCAACTCGAAGCTGTGATACCTACTTTCTGCTTCGGAAGTTCTTTTAGAAAAATAAGCTATTGGGTGGAGCTGCCCATCATCCTGCCGTTGTAGTAGTATTGCACCAAAACCGTGAGCACTAGCATCGCAATGAAGTTCTGTTTCTCTTTTGTGGTTGTATATGGCTAATACTGGACATGATACTAGTTTCTCTTTTAGCTTTTTCGAATTTTGCATTTTTCTTAAGGTCATAAAGTGGGCGAGATAGTATTGAAAAAGATTTTAGAATTTCCTGAAGTAGGAACATAGTCCAACAAATGATTGCAATTTTTTTTTTTTTAGGCATAGGGTAATTAATTATAGCTTTTATATGGTTTTCGGAAGGTCTTATGCCCTGCTCCGATACGTTGTAGCCTAGATATTCTATCTCGCTATATACAAATTTACACTTGCTTAGTTTTAGTTGAAGTCCATGTGCAGCCAACTTCGCTAGCACTTTCTGAGGTAAGTTATAATGGTCATCCATACATTCGCTACCGATAATAATATCGTCCATGTAAACCATGGTTTCGTTTCTCTCTATAAATTGTTTAAGTATTTTTGTTATGAACCTTTGGAAAATAACTGGTCTATTTTTCAGTCCGAATGGCATTCTTAAAAATTCAAATGGACCATTCGGGACTACGAATGAAATGTATTTGACTGATTCCTCATCCATCTTAATTTGAAAGAATCCTGATTTGAGATCTAGGAGAGTAAATATTTTATTTTCACCCAGGTATTCTAAGCAATCTCCTATTAACGGAAGTGGGTAATTATTCCTTACAATTGATTTATTATGGTTTCTATAATCTATACACATTCTAGTCTCACCCGACTTTTTCTTTGTAAGAACTATAGGTGAAGCGTAAGGGGAGCCACTATGCCTTATAATTTTCTTCTTATGTAAGTCTTCTATAATTCGATTAACTTCATTTTTTCCAGCGTATGATAGACATCTTGGTGAAGAGAAGGTTGGGGCGTTTGACGTAAGTATGATTTTCGCTTCATAATCAATATTCGGAAGGTCTTCGGTTTGCTTTTCAATGTTAAATATTTCCTTAAGTATAAGCTAATATTCGGAATTGTTCAAGTTATTTTCAACTTCAGTATACTTCGTTTGAGTTTTACAACTTGCCTGTTCACTATTTCCACTAATAGCACTAAAAAGATTCTTCTTATAAAGTTTATCAAATTCATGTTCTTTATTGACCGATTTTTTCATAAACAAATTTATTTTAAATGATTGTAGGAAATCTCTCCCTAATAGCAACTTAAATGGCATTTCATCGTCTTTGAATACATAAAGTGTTAATGGTTGTATAATATTACGGAACTTAAGCAAAACTGGAATTTTTCCCTGAGGATTTATTTTAGATCGTCAAATAACTGAACTGAACTGAACTGAACTGTATATTTTCACTTCCTGGTTTATAATTTTTCAGGTCAGGTTAATGAAGCTATTCGGGCTGCCCGTATCAAATAGAGAGACACAATTTTTGTACAGAGGGGTATTTAAGCGGTTTACTAAGAATGCGACATTTACCGTTTCTCTATAATATATTGACTTATAGTCTGCTTCATCGCCTTCCATCACCGCTATTGTTTTTGCCGGACAGTTTTTGTATATGTGGTCTACCTTGCCGCATTTGAAGCAGGAGCCCTTCGCACGTTTTTCCTGCTTACAGTCCCTTGCCATTTGCCCATAGCGTGAGCAGTTATAGCACCTTGCCGTCTCAATGCTGCCGTTGTTGCGATTCGGAAGGTTTCTCAAAATTTTTTCATATTTCGGTAGTAATGCCTTAAGCGCCTCCAACGTAGTAATTCCGCCAAATATCATTGCGGTGCCGGTGTTATCGCGCAAGCCGTCCACGATGAACTCGACCAGTTCACTCTCGTCGATGGGCGCATTTTGAGCTATTTGCTGCATAGACAATACGTAATGCGTTAGGCTTTCTGTTTTTAGCCATACGAGCGATTCCAGTTAGGGTTCGAACGATACTATCGATATTGAGTAAGCAGCGATACTGAGGGTATAAAAATGAGTACTTTAATACTCGATACCTTATTTGGTGATTTTACTGGATACTATGCAAAGTACTCGTAGTATCGAAACCTTTTTAAAAAACACACTTTTTAAATTTTTTCTTCCATTGGCAACCAATTTTCTTTGCTTATTTGGATTAATATCATTAATTTTGTCCATCACTTAAAATAAACTGAAATTTCGTGTAGTCTGTTGCATAACATAAACCAAATAAATTAAAGCTTAATGGCCTTATTCATAAAAAATAAAGTAGGTTTAAAGAGCTTAATGAAATGATATTTTCTTACATTTTTCAGTTTACAAACCTTTTTATTTCATATGAATAAGGCCATAAAACTTTACGCAAAGTTCACGAAAATTCAGAGTTTTTAGAAACCTTTTGGGTATGCAGTTTTGTAACCTATTGAACTTTACGTGTAGCCTACTGCCGTTGACTTTTAATTCAAACTTGCACATTATTATACTCAAATTGAATACGCTACAAAAATGAATACCCAAAAAGTTTACACAAATTCTTAATAAAATTTGAAATTCGTGAACGTATATATGAAGGGGTTAGAATCGAAAGGATCTAAGTAGAACTGAAATTTTTTTGGGATAATTAAGGTTAAAGTTGATTACTTATTGTAAATTCTGGGTAAATGCATTTGAAATGATTCATACCTAATACCATGTTCTGACCCACAACGAAAACACTTTGAATACGAGTTTTGGGATTGTGGGTTGAAGGCTGTTCACACCGGCTGTTAGTGTTTTCCTTGACATTTCTTACATCCTGTGATTACAGTTTTGCTACACAAAAACAAAACCAAAATGCTTTTCCCTCATTTTCTTTTCATTAGCAACCTCTTACTTTCATTCTTATTTAACTTTGGCCAGCCAATTAACAATAAATCCGAAATGGCATATTAATGATGATAAAATATGACTTCCACTTCGAGAAATAATAGAAAAAAACTAGTGAAGACACCGATTGGAATGAGTGCAACGTGAGTTTTCAAGTTGTTTTCAGCGAAAACTGGTTATCGTTTGACAGATTTTACATGGACGAAAACACAAGTTTTAGGTCGAAAACCAGTTTTAGCAACGAAAACATGTTTTCGATGTCGGTCAGAACATGGTATAAATAAATTCAGGTTAATTAACTAATTCAAAGAATGTTTACTCTTTTCACCAAATAAATACTATATTTAACCATACAAATATAGGTATAACTTATATTTTTTTTTTAAAATTTCACATACGCCCTTATGATTCTAACCCCTTCATATATATATGTATGTATTGTATGTACATTTAAAGTTAAAATTACTTCTAACGTGAAAGTAAGTTCTGCAATGGAATAGAAACCTAATATTTTAAATTTATATTGTTTTAATTTCAGGAAATAACTAGATATATGACTGAAGAATGAAATAATTTTAGTATCCCAAACAACGTATTTCAATGAGTCCGATACTGAGTAGTATCGATACTTTTTCCCTTATACTTTTAGAGCATCGATACCATGAGCTCGATGCCAGAATGAGTACTCAGTATCGATACCAAAGTCTGAAATTTCGAACCCTAATTCCAGTTGCTAAAAATTTGTTTGACACTGGTCGGCCGCTTAGATTCTTTACACAGCAGGTTCTTAAGGTTGTCCCATGAATGCACGTCTGTTATTTTCATGAACAATTGTGCACAGCCCGCTAGCATGCGGCGTGCAAGCAACATTTTAGTTTTGTCGTCGCAGCTATAGAATTTAGTCACATATTCGAAGTCATCGATCCACTTTTTGATGTCTGTGCCATCGTCGCCGCAAAATTTAGTGTAGATATTTATTTTAAATAACAAAACATATTTTATTTTCTGTTGTACACAATTTGAGAAAAGTTTGAATAATAAAAATTTTCTATTTGATTGACGAACCACAAAAATCACATAAATCTAAAATTTCCAAAATTACAAAGTTGAAATGAACACAGTACAATAAAAGGTAATAACACAAATACAAACCCTACAATACTCCCCCTTCTAGAGAATTAATGTTATATAAATTAAAAGTAACTCGTTTCTTATTTGATGTTGTGTTATTCATTGTATTAGTGTTTGTTTCTGGTATTAGTTCTGTTTCAATGATTGCTGGTTTTAGTCTGTCTATCGGAATTGTTTTAACCTCATTATCTACTTCAAGTTTGAAATATTTTTTGTTTTTTTCAACAACCTTATAAGGTCCTTCGTATGGTTGTTGCAATGATCTTTTATTAATAACACGCATAAAAACAAATTTACAAGTCTCCAAATCCTTTGGTNTGCTGTGATTCAAGTTGTGGTGATAACGGTGGTGGTAGTAGTGCGTGTTGGAATATGCCAGCTGCTCGCAATGGTGCTACTCTTTTTCACTGCTGACTATTGCGACGCATTGCACTTCAACATTTTGGTGTAACATCTCATCATCTGTGGACTAGTACCGCGGAGCAACAAACCAAGTGTACAAAATCAATATATCAGCTTAATGTAATTTCTTATATTCCTCCTGGCAGGATCGCCAAATGTAGATATTTATTTTAAATAACAAAACTTATTTTATTTTCTGTTGTACACAATTTGAGAAAAGTTTGAATAATAAAAATTTTCTATTTGATTGACGAACCACAAAAATCACATAAATCTAAAATTTCCAAAATTACAAAGTTGAAATGAACACAGTACAATAAAAGGTAATAACACAAATACAAACCCTACATTTAGGTATGGCGTTTTCAATGTCACTGAAGTGCGCTGAAAATGTTTGCCTTTTCGGGACGTCCTCCGCTTCCAATTCTTTAATTTCCTTTTTTAATTTGAGAATTCGTAATTTTTTTTAAGTTTCGCCTCAAGATCCGCCTGGGTCTTCATTTACCGTATTAACGGTGCTGCCGTTGCCGTTGTTCTCTGCTGCGACGGCGCCTAGGGCTTCTTCGGAAGATGTTTCAAGATTTGCTGAAGTGGTGTTGTTGCCTGTAGTCTCTATTGCTACTGCTGTTGCGCCATCGTTTGCTGAAGTATCGGAAGTTTCATTGTCGGTTGTGGCTTTACCTGACGATGAGTTATTGTTCGCCGGTACTGAAGGCGTTTTGCTAACTGTGTTTCTTAAGGTCCTGTTCAGCGTTAAGCGGTAATTTTATACGAAAACTGGTAATTTTTTCCTTTTTAGAACGAGTTTGTTAATTTGGTAATTTTTCTTTCACTTTGGTAATTTTTTTCCAATTTAAGTTTTATTTTTATTTTTTAAAACTAACTTATTACTTATAAAAATTTAGAACTTTGAACCTACTTACAATTTCACAAAACAAAAAATTTGCATCTTAAGACGGTCAAAAATTGAAAGAGCTCTTTAACGTAACAATTTGCCTTGTGACTACAGAACTCTTACACCCCTATACTGCAACACTTTTCTATAACTTTCACAGTAGAAGAGGGGCTTCCGCCCTCTTCTCCGGCAACAAAAAAAAGATAATTCACATTAGTAAGGCTTGGAATCCCTAAGTGTGGCCGTAGGAAGAAGCAAGCGCGACCAGCTGGTGGACCTAACAAAATGCCTATTTTCTTGGCTTGGAAGAAGCTGTTATTGCATTAACAGGATTGAGAACCAGTTCTTTAAGCATAGGAGGAGTTATAGCTTGTGGCTCAACAATTCAACCTGAAGCTGACATAGATGTGTCCATGGCTACTATGCCCGGCAGCTCTTGCCATAGTGCGCTCTTGCTCTGCTGCTATAATTGCAAATGCATCAGAATCCATAATTTTCCTAAAAATATGTAAAATTAACCAATTTTATAATAAACAAGCACATGATGAGTATTTTTTTAATTCCTTTCCATTTTGTTTTCCTTCATATAGCTGTCTTCGAAAAACAACTGATAGCTGCACTTTTTTCCACAAGGGTTGCAACATGTCGATTTTGCATTTTTCGTAACGTAGCTACGAATTACGAATTACGAAAATTCGGGTTCTAGAATAAGGGTTTTATTATATGTTCGCAATATAGAAATTTAAAGAAACCACCCATTTCTCCCAATATGGCGGCTCGATCACAGCCGCTACAGTCACACAATTAAGGTTTTTGGATCATTTTTACCTGCTGGAAACAATGGTGAAAGATAATAACTTTACAGGACTAATTACTATTTTGCAATTAAATACGAATGTAAGCCAATTATAAAAATGTAAAAGTAAATTTCATCTATCGTTTAACGATACATTTGCTGGTTTCATGTTTTAATTCATGTTTTGGTTTTAAGTTATGTAAATACTTTATATAAAAGATTAACATACAGTCTTTTATACACCTTTTAAATGTTTGTAAATCTTTGAGCGCTTTTTTTGCGTTATCTTTTAAAAATATTTGTGAATTGTTATAGTCTGAACATATTGAAAAGGACGACCACAGCTGTAAATTGTTCATCTTCATTATCTAAACGCTCTGTCGATGGTGATATGAATTTTTTGAACGCGGAGGAACTCATCTGTGGCTCGAAAAATATAAATAGATCTAAGCTGGCCACAATCCCAGTCGTGGTGTAGTTCTGTCGTCACCAAAATAATTATCTACAAGAATACGTGGAAAAATAATTTTACAGCTGTAGTCCATAGCTCGTCATTTTCAATTTGTTTAGACTATTATGCTTATAAAAATTTGGTAATTTTTTTCTGAGTTTGGTAACTTTTCTAGAGTTTTCGGTTTTTTTCCGGCGGTGCACCTATGGTCGATGTTAGCAACACTTTGAGCTGTCACAAGCTTGCTGTTTCTGGGAACGAAACTCCAAAGTCCTAAAGGGCTTCGGCTATTTGTTGCCTCTCTGCCATTATCGATTTCAATAGTTTAAAAATATATGCGTCTCAATTAATTTTGATTATATTCGCGGGTAAGTTAGCACACACTTAATGCTGTAGTAATCTCACATTACAATGTCTTTTATTTGTTGGCAGTATTGCCAAGGTAGTATTAATGTTACATTCCACTTATTTCTATGGTGGTGTTGCCACCTGTCTACTATACACACATTTTGTTATATCACATGGTGTTTACACTACAATATAAATATAAATGTAAATATAAATATAAATATAAATACAAATATAAATATAAATATAAATATAAATATAAATATAAATATAAATATAAATATAAATATAAATATAAATATAAATATAAATATAAATA
>NW_016157895.1:172084-175749 GCF_001687245.7 Rhagoletis zephyria
TTATTGTGGAAAAGCAACAATAATTTGAAAAAATGGTAGAAGTGATAGCTATTTCGGAAATCACCACATTTCCTCATCAGACTTCTTTCAGTAGAATGCGAACCGAAGATCACCACTGACTCAGCCAGTTGCCGACGCACTGTGCTAAGTTTGTCTCGTTAATTCTTGTTGCTTATTTTCCACTCTTTCACTTTGCTAAGCGAAACACAATCAAGCGCAGCTATTCCGCTGCAATTCACTTGATCATGTGGTTGTTGGTTTTGTTGGTTTTTGCAAAGAACGTAAATGTATAAGAAGCGACAACTCGTTAAAGTCGTCGAGTGAGGTCTGAAAGGTAGAGATGAGGAGTTCGCGTCCGTTTTAACATCCATTTTCGTGAATGAATAGAAATAATAAAATGAAATGAAAAAAACATGGCCGCAGCTCTCTTTGTTTATTTGCTGACGGCATTTAACAATTTGCGTGCGCATGTGCATATATTTACTTTATTTTATAATTTTAAACAAATATAAGTATATGCAAGACCTTTATAAGCTTCCTCTTTAGTATGGAAGTTGTGAAGTTGTAATTTATGGATGAAATTACCCTTTTTATATCAACCAAATGTACATTTATAATCAAAAAATTTATTTAATATACTCATGCGATTTCCCTCCAAACATATCACATTCATGCAAATACGCGTACGTACATACATATGTATGCAAAAGCGCATATGCGACTAAAACACAACAATAATAATTTCATTCATAAACGCATGCGCATATTCTTCAAGGTCAAACTCATTCATTCTTAAATTCAATGGCCACACATCTCCCCGCAAGCGCGTGGCCTTCAAGCGCAACTTCTTCGCGAGGGCCACAAAAATTCTAAAATGTAAAATTGAAGAAACCACAGCCAGCCAAATGAAAAGTGGCAAGCCCGCAGTAATATCTACAAAAATAACCTATCTCGAGTTAAGACATTTTTTCTCTAAACTTGTATATTATAAATTAGTTGCTTAAGATTTTAATTTAACAAAAAACAAAATAAACATAAATTTTTTGCACAAATGACTCATGATATTTTGTTGTAAACTCAAAACTTCTGAAATCACATACATACATAAGTGGTTTTACAACAAATGTAATTTGGCAACATGGTTGCCTTCACCAGCTTCGGTCATCAATTTAAAAATTTTTGTAAACCGATCGCTTACGATTTGTTTACAGTTGACTCTAGATACTACGAGCAACATGTATACGAATTCAAAAAATTTAATTATTTTGCATTATTGATAATTGCAAAGCTCTGAAGCATGTATAAGTGAGTGTATACATACAGACCTATTCTGCGTTGGTAACACACAAATATTGTTTATTATCACGAAAAGATTCAAACACAAAATCGTACATTAACCTATTCTGCGTTAGTAATCAGATTTTTTAGCGGATAATAAAGCTCCTCTCTTTGTTTAAACCCTTTTCGCATTCTGCGCACTTTTGTAACCAGTAAAATTTGTTACCCTCTCATAAGCAGGTAACAAAATATTGCCCCATGAAATATGCAACAACAGAATTTCTACAAAACTTCATACCTGGAATGCTGAATAAATTAAAACATTTCCACGGTACCTATAATTGCGGTTACAAGAAGTGGTAACAATGTTTGGTAACAAAATTTGCTGGTTACAAAATATCCGGCAACAAGCAGATTAGAGCTACAAGATATTCAAGTTAGGAGTAGCCTACTGTAAACGTACATATGTATGCGCGTAAATATGTCAGGTCGCGGCATTTTGCTNATTTAAAAATTTTTGTAAACCGATCGCTTACGATTTGTTTACAGTTGACTCTAGATACTACGAGCAACATGTATACGAATTCAAAAAATTTAATTATTTTGCATTATTGATAATTGCAAAGCTCTGAAGCATGTATAAGTGAGTGTATACATACAGACCTATTCTGCGTTGGTAACACACAAATATTGTTTATTATCACGAAAAGATTCAAACACAAAATCGTACATTAACCTATTCTGCGTTAGTAATCAGATTTTTTAGCGGATAATAAAGCTCCTCTCTTTGTTTAAACCCTTTTCGCATTCTGCGCACTTTTGTAACCAGTAAAATTTGTTACCCTCTCATAAGCAGGTAACAAAATATTGCCCCATGAAATATGCAACAACAGAATTTCTACAAAACTTCATACCTGGAATGCTGAATAAATTAAAACATTTCCACGGTACCTATAATTGCGGTTACAAGAAGTGGTAACAATGTTTGGTAACAAAATTTGCTGGTTACAAAATATCCGGCAACAAGCAGATTAGAGCTACAAGATATTCAAGTTAGGAGTAGCCTACTGTAAACGTACATATGTATGCGCGTAAATATGTCAGGTCGCGGCATTTTGCTGGAATTTAAGAATTTGTCAAGATAAAGATGGCGGAGGACGTGGGAGAGACGGAGAAAACTTATGTTTCACATTTACGCGTTTGTTTTGGCTGACGATGTGTGAAAGACGGAGACAACTTATGTTTCACTTTTATGCGTTTATTTTTTGCATGCATATGAACAAAAAATTGGAAAACATTTATTCTTGCCCGATAACAAAATGTATGCATACTCATGTATAAATGCATAGATTTAAATTAAACTTATGCCATCTGAATATAATAAACATTGGTTTTGTAATAAAGCCGCCGCATACACACTTTATCCTTCAAATCTCCCAACCACCATTTTTTTGCACACTTTAAATATGTAAATTTCCAATGAAAACAAAACATAAGTACACTCATATATAAATGCATAGATTGCTTATTAAACTAATGCATTTTTATATAAAAGTACATTGGTTTTGTTTAAAATAATGATCACTTTCACCCACATACACCGACAATCGACACTTGTTGACGAACACTTTGCACTCACAAACACTTTTTATTATTAATATAGACACTTTCACATATAAGCACCTCCGCATTTTACACAAGCACTGAATATTCTATATTTCACACCATAATTTATATATTTTCTAAATTAAATTACATTTTTTCAACCACTTGTGGAAATAACCACAGAAATTCACAAACATTTGCCGCTTTTCTTCTGTTTTGCTGGCATTTTCCGCATTCGAGGCAAAAATCAAAAATCTGCCGCGGACAGAGTCAAAAGGGAGACGAACTCCTCATCTCAACCTTTCAGATACGGTCAAAATCGGGCCGGCACATTTTCAAAGTAACGAGTTGTCGCTTCTTATACATTTACGTTCTTTGCTTTTTGTTAATATTTCTATTATTAGAATGTTTAACTTTTAGGTGTGCTCGTCCTTAAGTTATTTGTTTTGGTTATTTTTATGGCCTTATAACAATTATATTTAACAATTTTTATGAGCTCGAGGCCGTATTATGTGCAAACTTATTGTGGAAAAGCAACAATAATTTGAAAAAATGGTAGAAGTGATAGCTATTTCGGAAATCACCACATTTCCTCATCAGACTTCTTTCAGTAGGATTCGAACCGACGATCACCACTGACTCAGCCAGTTGCCTACGCACTGTGCTAAGTTTGTCTTGTTAATTCTTGTTGCTTATTTTCCACTATTTCACTTTGCTAAGCCAACTACAATCAAGCGCAGCTATTCCGCTGCAATTCACTTGATCATGTGGTTGTTGGTTTT
>NW_016157895.1:178900-179132 GCF_001687245.7 Rhagoletis zephyria
GAAAGAGACACTTTGAACTACAATCAACCCAAATCTCTAATAGCGAAGATTTTTTGTCTGAGTTATGATTTTTTATAGAAAATATTCGTTTTTGTGGTACATACTACAATATTCTTATATTGTTTAACTAAATGGAACATATATATGTAATATATCAGCAAAAAGTACAGCCGTGATAATTTTTTGTGTATCAAATAGATATTAGAACACACTTTCCACCATACAGTTTCGA
>NW_016157895.1:179213-188445 GCF_001687245.7 Rhagoletis zephyria
TGATATATTACATATATATGTTCCATTTAGTTAAACAATATAAGAATATTGTAGTTTGTACCACAAAAACATATATTTTCTATAAAATATCATAACTCAGAAAAAAAAATCTTCGCTATTAGAGATTTGGGTTGATTGTAGTTCAAAGTGTCTCTTTCCCGGTAAAAAAGTTTGAGAGAAAAAAAATACACTTTTTGAGAAATTAAATTAAAAAAAAAAATTTGCCCTTTTTGTTTATTGTTAAATAAAAAATTTAAAATAATGAAAATCAATAATTGTATCATTCTATCTTGAAGTGACAAGAATTGCTGACATTTGAGTAAAAACAATGTTGGAATCTATTAAGTTTTGACAAAGTTATGGGCATTTTAAAAAAACATTCTCACTGTCAATTCGAATAATCGATTTTTGCCTGAAAAACAAAATCGCGTTTAATTCGGCCGAAAAATTTTTCCGAACCAAAAGAAAAAATACGTGTTTCATTATTTGGACCAACAAACAATGTATTTGAGTTTGGTCGAAATTAAAAATCATGCTCGTTCCTGACCGCTTGTCTGGAAATGGAAAGCATCTATAACAATATGGGTGTCAGACGAAAGAGATTTAGGAAGATTTTAGATTGAACATATTTTTAATAGGGTTGCCACCTGTTCGAAAAGTGTAATTTAATTCAATTATCGATAAAAAACAAAAAAGTGTTACGAAATCTTAGTTTGCACATTGAGAATACATTTTATGAGTTTGAGGAGGGTTTCCACCTGTGTAAAAAGTTAAATCCAAATTATCTATTATATATAATACGCGAAGGCATTTTTTGTGCAGCCTAAAAGATCTGCACCGTTCGTTCGATTTTATTTTTTTTCGAAAAGAGTTGCCACCTGATAAAAAATTGCATTCAAATAATTTAATAATCAATGCCATCAGATCCACACCGTTTGGGCTTAGGGTGTGGATGTTCAAGAAGGTTTTACTTTTTCGCAAAAAGTTGCCACCTGTTAAGAAATTAAGCTCAAATTAATTAAAATGTTGAATCAATTATTAAATATGGGTATCAATCGAAATGGTTTTGAAAAGGCTTTATAACTTAACTACGTATAGGAGGGTTGCCACATGTTAAAAAAATGTAATTCAATTTTAATTAACGGAATTTGGTAAGTGAATAAGGTATCGCTATATGGGTGTCATGCAAAAGAGGTTTAAGAAGGTAGTAGTTTAAAAATATTTTGAATAGGGTTGCCACCTATATGAAATATTAACGATGGATGTCAAATGAAAGAGCTCAAGAAATACTTAATTTGACAATTTAGAACATTTTTGATGTGTTTGAGGGTTGCCCCAGTTTAAATGGCTAAACTAAAATTATTTAATAAGTTAAATGAGTTACTAACCGATGGTTATATATGGAAATGGGTTACAATCCTTTATTTAAAAACTAAATTGAACAGGATTGTCACGTGTTTAAAAATAAATTTCCACTTATTCATCAGTTATATGAAATTTTAGTTAGAAAATAATTTTTAAGATGGTTGCCGCCTGTTTTGAAAGTGGTATTTCGTTTAATTATACATAAGTTACATAAAATTTTAAAATAGGGTTATCAAAAGAACGAGGGTTAAGAAATCTTTAAGCTGAACATTTGGCTTTTTTTTGAAAAAATTAAGCTCAAATTATTTAATAAGTCAAATGGTTTGTCAAAAGATGGGTATCAATCGAAATGGGTTTGAAAATAATTTATTTCTAAACTGTATTTAGGAGAGTTGCCATGTGCTTAAAAAAATTCAATTCAACTTAATTCATCAGTTAATTGAAATATGTGGAACAATGCCAGGCGAAAAATTTTAGTTTGAAAATACTTTTGAAGGGGTTGCCACCTGTTCGAAAAGTCGAATTTGTTTTACTTATACGAAAGATACATAAATGCAATATCGAAATATTAGTGTCAAACGATAGAGTTTTAAGAAAACTATATGCTGATAATATTTTTAATTAGAGTTGCCATCTATTTTTTTGTTTTTAAGGTCATCACATCTGCACCGTTATTTCGAATTTTCAAAATGAGAAGTCAAATAAAAGAACTAGGATTCTACATAGATGTGCACAGGTTTTATTTTTTCAAGTTACAGGGAGATTTGAAATTTGATGAAATGAAAACCGATACTATGCGAGACCTCTCTCACTGAGAAATGGTTTAGATTAACTATTAGGAATATTGTTGTGAGGTTTTTGAATAGGGTTTCACCTGTTTAAAAAATTTAATTAAACGCTGGCGTTTTGACGCCATGTGGGTTCAATAGTAATCTATAATTTCCAATAGAGGTAAGCAAATTTGTGGTAAATGTTGAGAATGTTTATTTAACTATACAACGATCTACATATTTAAAAGTTTTTAAATTAAAACCATAAGCAGAAGACATAATTAGCAGAAACACTCTGATACAAGTAAGTAGTAGCTAATTTGATTTTCGTACTCGTCACACCCGTCACAGTGACTAAAGTTCATATAACTCGTTTGGATTAAATTGTTTTTGATATTTTTTTTTCTAGGCATTGTGTATACCTCGGAAACTTATTAAGTAATACTCGTTTTAAAGAATTTTATATTACAGTTTAAGAATTAAGCCTTAAAATATGATTTGAAATGTCACCCGTCACCGTGGAATGAGCCCTTTGCATTGTCAAAATCAGCAGTATGTTTGTTTTCCGTCAGGTGTTGCGCTAATGCTGTGGTACTCTTTTTGTTTTTGGCGTCTAGCTTGTGTTCGTTAGTTCTCGTTCCAAGCGATCTCTTCATAGTGCCAATGTAAACTTTGTTGTAGTTTTCTCCTTCTTTGCCTTGACATTTTATTTTGTAGACGACATCGCCACTGTACTTGAATAGGTCAGCTGGCAGGCTGTCAGCTCCAGCTTTGGGCCATGGTGGAAATCCTTAGGCCCTCTGAGAGCTTCGAATCTGCTGTACGAGTTTTTACTCTGAAATTAGAAGAAAAAAATTTAAAAAAAAAGAATGAAATTTCGAAGTTTAACTTCAGAATCGTTATAATTTTGCTTTCAAAAGAGCCTAGATACTTCTACCTCCAGCGTACTTGGTATTCGAGTGAAATAAAATTATGAGAAGGATGCACAGCTACATGAAAGTAAAAAAAGGCAATCAAAGATACATTTTTTAAATCAAGATGTTAAAATTTTTTTTCGATCTTTAAACAGTGGAATCTTGTTTCTCGTCTCAAAATCTATAATATTAGTGTATAAAACATACAAAAAAATGTTTTTGGAACAAATCCGGTGGATTTTGCACGTTTTTTTCGAAGAACACTATATTTGACAAATTTTATTGAGGTCAAGAAGTGATTGTGGATCAATGGCAGTATTTTTCCGTGAAAGGGAATGAAATTAGCTTTCAAAACTATTTCGTTTCATATCAAAATATTGCTTCTGTCGAATGCGCTACAATTAATTCGCATGGAGTGTTCAAAAAGCACACCGTGTGACGTCGAGCCTTTTGCTATTTATGCATGTATTTTCTAATTGTAACGTGAGGCTCTCATTTTCTTTAACGAAATTATTATCGCTTTTGTTTTGCTGCTTTACATTATGAATTTGGCTGTTATGTGTTGTGGTTACTCATGTTTCACGTCGAATTTGAGTGTGTGCCTTTGATGGCTTCAATCGTTATTCAACGTCTACTTGCCGTTTGAGTTAATTTTGTTTTGACTAATATAACTGTGATACGTTTATGACATTCTTTAATTGTTTCTAGTAGATCTAGATCATTTATAAATATATTTCTACTTGCCAATGCCCGCTTGCTTCCCGGCGTCTAATACGATCTTTGCGTTGGCAATACAAACATTGCGTTTAAAAGCAAAGGCGATCTGTAAAGTAAACATTTTTAGTTTAAATTTAAACGAATAAAGAGCAGAATCCTCCTCACACATATGCCAAGTAGCGTTGTGATACGATATGGAATACTAATCCCTTTCGATGTCATGAGTTTTACCGATGGTCTTATTTCCACCTGTGAGATCTTTGCCAAGCGTGCGTAATATTCTTCTCTGATCTTGCAACTTCAATATTGGTCCGTAAACCATGTAAGCCAATAAAAGTTCTTATAAGGAAACTAAAAATCTCAGATGAGCGTTTTCAGTTATAGGAGGGCCAGAATCCTCGCGCCCACAGGATGAAAAGTTTTCCCGTACATTGACTAAATGATTCGTGTTATCTCTTAAATATCGTTTTAATGAAGCTATTGATATACCTACCGTTTTCCTTCTTTTACGGATGTGGTCGAATCTGTCCTTGTCAATTTGCCACTTTTACAATTTACCTTAATATTTATGAACTGGTTTCTTTGAGTCTTACTGCTGTACTAACGGCCGCCCCGAGCGATTTCGTCAATCGGAGATAGGTGCAAGATCGCATTTAGGGTGTATGAGAGCGTCAGGCAAAGGTGCGCTTACACAATGTTGCGATCTTTACATGCATACTTAAACGAATCCTTCATTTAGCCATATGAAAAGTAAATTCGTTTAAGATGAATATAGGCCAAAGCAGAGCAAACCCCGTTTGAGTTCCGATATATTTCAGCTGCATCGCAATCCATTAGGAATACGCATTATGAATTTCAATCCGATTTTATAAAATATAGCGTGTTCATTTTTAGAAAACGAATTTTTTATCATACGGGTAGCGGCTAATAAATACGACTTTTATAAATAACTCTACTCCAGCGCCACCATCGTGTTGTCTAGTAGGCTATAATAGGGCCATATATGAAGGATGTAAACTCTGACAATTTGACTGGTTTTTGAGTTTGGTCCTAACAACGAAAACGGCTATCATTTTATGTATGTATGTACACATATATATATGTATATATCGAATTAAAAAAAAAAACATCATGAAAGTAATAAACGTTTCGAATTTGCATTAACAAAATCGTTACATAAATATGTCTTTTATCGGGTCCGTTTTTCTCAAATGCTTTTTTTCATCATGCAGGTAGCTTATACTTTAAATTTGAACGAAATCGGTTCATAAATACGACTTTTATAAATAACTCGACTCACGCGCCACCTAGCGGGTCTATTTATGGTAAACGTATTTTCCATCATGCTGGTAGCTTACATTTTGAATTTCAACAGAAATCGGCTCATAAATACGGTTTTTAAAAATAAATCGACTCCAGCGCCACCTAGAGGGCCTATTTTTCTCACACGTATTTCTCCTCATGAAGGTAGTACAAGTTTTGAATTTGAACGAAATCGGTTCATAAATACGACTTTTATAAATGACTCGACCCCAACGCCACCTAGCGAGTTTTCTGGTAGCCTATAATAGGACCATGTATGCAGGGTATAACCTCTGAAAATTTGACCGAAATCTATGCAGTAGTTAACTCCGAACAACGAAAACGGTTATTATTTTATATATATAGATGCATATATCCGATTTTTCCATCGAATTCGGGCAACAATTTTGTGTCTATATTTATGAACTCTACTCTTTGTTTGTTTGTTGGTTTTTTCAAAATCTTATATTTAAGAATTCATTTATATTTCATGACATTTGTAGTCTCTCAAATAAGAATCCTAGTCCTGTTTTAAGTGTTGATCACATTGAAAACGAAGGGCTACGAACCACAGCTGTGTTGTACTTAGTAAGGGATAAGCTCTTTTACTGAGACCCGTTATAATATACATAGGACCCTCTTTCTAAAGGGCTGGGCTCCTTGTTGGCATTATTGTCCATGTTTATTATAGCTGTCCTCCTCCTTGGCGTTGTGGTCGTTGATGGCTTTATGCTTGTACATTTTTATAATAGTCGCCCGAGGCTTTTTGTTTATTTTCATTGTTGTGTAGTTGTTTGCATGGCGGGTCCCCAGCTCAGCGTACAACCGGTTAATCCGATGTTTCTTTAACCAACCGAATACACCTTAATATAGCGAACCGCCTTAATATAGACGTCCGCTTGCAGCGGCACCTACTGATGAAAGACGATGCTTACTTCAGAGATCGCTTAAACCGAATAAGTCGAAGGGGCCCCGCCGAAGCTACCTCTCTATCTTCCTGGACCCAAGTCTCCACATGGATTGTTTACCACATCACGAACATGGATTGCTCACGTTGCCCAGAGTGCACGAACGAGGATACTAGAGTCGAGATTGAGTATAACCATGCAACTGTAACTTCAAACCTAGAATAACGACTATACCCCATTGCAC
Organism: Rhagoletis zephyria; assembly: GCF_001687245.7. Taxonomy (NCBI): domain Eukaryota; kingdom Metazoa; phylum Arthropoda; class Insecta; order Diptera; family Tephritidae; genus Rhagoletis; species Rhagoletis zephyria. The sequence continues at coordinate 185,434 of NW_016157895.1, forward strand.
TCCATTACCAGCTTATTAATTGCATAATGAGATCTCCAAAAACGTAAATTTTGAGTTACATCTCTATATTATTAAACGTGCGATATATTCAATGTATAGCGTACTAATTGTTTGTAGAGTAAATACTTACGCTCACTCTTTCGGCAAATTTGTTACTAATTCTTGTAAGTAGAACTGATTTAGAATTATTTTCTTAATAAATCTTTACAAGCTTAGGTTTTTGCACCAGCTGCTTCAAAAGATATTTATTCTTTGGACACAGATGACTTAAATATGATGCAAACCAAGCGTACACACATTTTTTTTTTGGACTAAGGATCCCGCGTTCAAAGGCTGGTTGTGTAAACACTTGATGTTACGAGGCTTATTGCAATGTTTGCAATTGCACATTAAAAGCCAAATCAGGAAGAGCTGATCCAGTGCAACACGCACGCTCGCAAAAGTACCAAAAAAGCTGTAGCAGCATAAAAAGTTAGAAAAAAGTAGGCGACTTTTTTAAAACTTCATTGAAAATGTAATGAACGCAAAAAAGGCTGAAATATTTCTATGTTCCTTCTTAGCAGAACGTTATTTTATCATTTTCGACAACCGACCACCTAGCCAAATGTCTACATTAAAAATTAAAAACATTAAAAATCAACGCCATTCTTTAGTTCTCATTTACACACGGCGATTTTTGTTGCCGCAACTCGACGTTTGTAGGAGAGAGCGTGACGAGGAAAGGACAGGGGCACCGAGTTGCTCGTGCTCGGGCAACACGCTTTGTGCTCTCGTTCGTCTGTGTAAATTGAACCGCTGTTCACAGCTGACAATAACAATTGCATACACACAAATCGCCGTGTGTAAATGAAACGAGAAACACCAAAAGGGAATGTGAAAAATCGCGTCGACAAAAGTTTCCGTGTATAAACACAGTCTTAGCAACTTAAAACTTTCACATTATTGCTCTGAAATTGAATGGGCTATCAAACTGCATACTCAAAAACATTCTAAAGACCTGAATAAAAAGTCGAAAATCTAGCTGAAACTTTGCAGATTTTTTATAATTTTTGCACAAAGCTTGAAATTTGGATTTATATTGTGTTTGAGCTAGGCTTTTATGGAAAAATAATAAACATTAAATAAACAAAAGAAAAACAACCAAAATCGATCAAAATGCTGATGACTTAATCAGCTGATCACAAGTGTATGTATAAAATGATTTTTATATTAACAATCTCAAACCAGTTTACAATAGTGGTATTCACCAAACTGAGCAATTCTAATGAATTCGATTCTAATCAATTTTAAATGTGCTCTGTCGAAACGCCATACGTACATACATACCTTACGTACATCACGGTGAGCTTCAACAAGTTATTATCAAATTCAAAACAACCACGAAATTCTTTCAAGATTGTATTCTAGGAAAATATAGAAGTTATTCCGAACCATAATCAAAATCATCCATCGAGCCCTTTTTGAGAGATTTGGGTCTTTCTTAAAAATTGCGTTATTTATCGATAAAAAAAAATTCATGCAAATAACTATCATAAAAATGCATGCAGAGGTATGTAAGTGTATAAATAAGTACAATTGTACATGTATCATATCGCTACCTAAAGGTGAAAAGGTTACAACTCCACTTTTTCTCAAAGTTTGAATTTTGGTGCAGAATGACATACAATGCGAAACTACAACGATCGATGAGGGATTCACAACGGTGTCGTAAGTGTCGTATTGTTGTATGTCGTAAACTTTAAAATCGTAAATAAATGTTGAGAGAACTTGAAACGACAACCAACTATTTCTTAACACTGCAAAAATTCATAATATGACTTTGATGATACTTTGCGAACCCCCCAAAAAAATTTTTTTAGGTGTTTAAAGTTTACGACGTACAACAATACGACACTTACGACACCGTTGTGAATACTCCAATAATAACTTAAAAATGTTACTAAACAGTATCAATATAATTGATGTAATGGTATTATCGCCATCGGTTTAAGAGTTGCAAATTTATTATGATGAATTGGAACTCATAGCAGTATGTATCCTTGCACCTGGTGTTTTGCGCATAAAAATTGTCTAAATAATCGCGATGTTTATTTATTTATTTATTTATTTATTTACAGTCTACAAAGTCAAATGCTTCTTACAGACTAATTAATTAATTAAAAATAGAAAATAATTGGAGCTTAAATCTATCCAAACTTGCACTAAAATCGAGATCTTCATAATATCTGTTACATAGCCGAATTGATCTACTGATTGGCTCATAGAACGCATAACTAGTTCTATGAACCGAGTCGTCAAGTAACCTATTTCGCCTCAAATCTCGCGGTGGAATATAAAATTTAAATAAACTGGCTAACAATGGACAATTGATGTGCTCATTCATGACATTATATGCAAAAATAAGGGACGAACAAATTCTTCTTTCATGAAGAGTTTGGAGCCCCATCAACTTACGTCTGGCAGTATATGATGCAAGGCCATTCTGCCAATTTAGTTTGAAATAAGCTATTTTAGTGAACACTCTTTGAACCTTTTCAATTTTTGCTGAATGAGTATCGTAGTACGGATTCCAAATGAATGAGCAGTATTCAAGTCTACTTCTTACCAACGAAACATAGAGCGACTTCAAAGTCAAAGGATCTTTAAAGTCCTCAGAGTTCCTCCTTATGAAACCAATCATGGCAAATGATTTGGCAATAATAAAGTCAACGTGCTTAGAGAAGGAGAGCTTCGAGTCAAAGTAAACACCTAAATCCTTCATCTCAAAGGTGCGGAATAAATCAAAGTCATTCAATTTGTAATTAAATTTAATANTTAAAAACAAGCTATTCATGGTGCACCATTCTTCAAAACTATTAAGATCACGTTGAAGTTTAGCACAGTCCGACAGGTCTCGAACTCTAAGAAATAATTTAACATTGTCAGCGAACATTAAACACTTAGCGAATTTAAATTGATACGGAAAGTCATTAATGAATATAAGGAACAAGAGAGGTCCACAATGAGTCCCTT
>NW_016157896.1:0-4758 GCF_001687245.7 Rhagoletis zephyria
TCACTCACAAATTGCAAATTAACACAATTTAAACTGATTTTTCACATATGATTAAATTTCTCTTTCGCTGATATGTAAACGAACGTTTGTTTACAAGTTACCACAACTGTCAAAATCGGCAAAACCAAAGTAGCGGTACCACTGACGGCGCCACCTCTGTTCGCTGCACCGTGGGATTTCCCAAATAAACTCGGGCTCGTATCGCTGGACTGTTAAATAAATGCTCACGATGACCAAATTGTAGTACAATTAACTTTATTGTACAACAAACAATTTACAATGCTCGCNGCTTTGCCGTGCCCTATGTACACACAATGCAGCGACTCGTCCCAGCGCTACACTTGCATCTACGCATCTTTCATCTTGACGGTTGTCGCAATTTAACAAACAGCACTTCATTTTGTCAGTTTTTACGCAGTCTTCGACTCAAAAATCACTCACAAATTGCAAATTAACACAATTTAAACTGATTTTTCACATATGATTAAATTTCTCTTTCGCTGATATGTAAACGAACGTTTGTTTACAAGTTACCACAACTGTCAAAATCGGCAAAACCAAAGTAGCGGTACCACTGACGGCGCCACCTCTGTTCGCTGCACCGTGGGATTTCCCAAATAAACTCGGGCTCGTATCGCTGGACTGTTAAATAAATGCTCACGATGACCAAATTGTAGTACAATTAACTTTATTGTACAACAAACAATTTACAATGCTCGCTAATACAGTAAAAACACTTTACAATACTTGTTAAAGCAATAACAACGCTTAACTAAACTTGTTAACACAATTAAACTTATAGCTTGCTTATTCGCAACTCACTTCTCTGCTCACTTTACTTGTAGCTTGCTGTCTTGTAACTAACTCACTTCGCTGTGGCGGCGCCCTTATATACCTGCGCTCGTACTTATGGCACCTCTAGAACGTTCTGAAGTTTTATCGCTCATTCTCTTTCTCTCGCTGTTCGCAGTGTTCATCCAACCTGACGTTTCTCTTTGTGGAACATTCTAAGTCATTCCTCGAACATTCTGCCTATTTCTCGTTGTTCGCTTCGCGTTGCCGCAGTATTCTTCACACTATCCAGTATTTTCAGGGCCTGTGCCAATCCATAACTTTTTTCTCTGTGGATAGACGGGCGGAAAAATTTGCTATGGTGTACAAATGAATTGAATTTTGCTGTGCCAAATGCAAAGTAAAATTTTGACAGTTGAAAACCAAACAAACGCTCGTGTGAAAGCTCTATTTTTGTGTGTTGCTGAAATTGTTAAAGTTTATATTTATATTATAACTCGCAAGTAACCTACGTTTTTTTTGCTTTAATTTTCATGTTCACTCTTTATTACCAGACAATGGTATGCGTATACATTAGAGTGGTTCATAAAGACACTCTTTTTGGAAATTCATAAACGCTACATCAGAATATTGTTATTTTTGATAAAAAAAAGAGACACTTATTTTTTTATTTTGAAAAAAAAAGTTTGTTTACGCTGACGTTCTAAATTTTTTTATATTCGTGACATGTTAACATGCAGCTAACAATGTGGTTTTTACATATAATTCTTCTTCTTTATTGGCGCTGTAACCGCCTAAGCGATTTTGGCCGAGTCCGAAACAGTACGCCAGTCAGTTATCTTCTGTGCTAACTGACACCAATTGGAAATGCCAAGTTCTTCTTCACCAGGTCTTTCCAAAACGCAGAGGAGGCCTTCCTCTTCCTCTGTTACCAGGAATTGTTAAATACATATTCTTACCTTCAAAATTTTCGCAAAGTGACATTTCTTCACAGTATGTATGCTGTCATCAAAACTCTGATGTTTCTAACTTGCTCGCTCTAACGCATAGAATTCTTATTAGAATACGACTTCTTATCGGGTACGCAGCTCCTACAAAGGGAAATTTGTTTGACAGTTCGAACAAAAAATTTGTAAGTGAGATGACTAAAAAGTTGTGAATGTGTTTGTAAATCGTTTGAATTTCAGGGAAAAGTGGTGAGNCTGTAACCGCCTAAGCGATTTTGGCCGAGTCCAAAACAGCACGCCAGTCATTTCTCTTCTGTGCTAACTGACGCCAATTGAAAATGCCAAGTGAAGCCAAGTCCTTCTCCACCTGGTCTTTCCATCTCAGTGGGGGCCTTCCTCTTCCTCTGCTACCACCAGCGGGTTCCGAGTCGAACACTTTCAGAGCTGGAGCATCGGTGTCCATTGGAACGACATGGCGAAGCCAGCGGAGCTGCTGAATTTTAAATCGCTGCACTATGTCTATATCGTTGTAAAGCTCATACAGCTCATCGTTAAATCGTCTGCGATATTCGCCATCACCAACGCGTAAAGGTCCGTAAATCTTTCGCAGAATCTCTCTCGGAAACTCCAAGAGCCGCTTGATCAGATGCTTTCATTGTCCATGCCTCCGCGCCATACATCAGCAAGGCATGATGAGTGACTTATAGAGTGTGATCTTTGTACGACGAGAGAGGACTTTAATTCTCAATTACCTGCTCAGTCCGAAGTAGCACTTGTTGGCAAGAGTGATTCTCCGTTGGATTTCAAGACTGAGATTATTGTTGGTGTTAATGCTGGTTCCCAAATAAAAGAAGTCGTCTACTTTTTAAAACTTGTAACTGTCAACAGTGACGTGGGTGCCAAGACGCGTATGCTCTGACTATTTGTGTGATGACAGGAGATACTTCGTTTTGTCCTCGTTCACCACCAGACCCATTCGCTTTGCTTCTCTATCCAATCTCGAGAAGGCAGAACAGACGTAGCCCTTGTTTTTACAGATAATATCGATGTCGTCGGCATACGCCAGCAATTGTACGCTCTTGTAAAGTACTGTGCCTGAGCGGTTCAGTTCTGCGGCTCTTATTATTTTCTCCAAGATCAGGTTAAAGAAATCACATGAAAGGGAGTCCCCTTGTCTGAAACCTAGTTTGGTATCAAACGGCTCGGGGAAGTCCTTCCCTATTCTGACGGAGCTGGGGGGATTGCGCAACGTCATTTTACACAGCCGTATTAGTTTCGCGGGGATACCAAATTCAGACATCGCGGCATAAAGACAACTTCTCTTCGTGCTGGCGAAAGCGGCTTTGAAATCAACGAAATTAACAAATAGATGGTGTGTGTCGATCTTATTCTCGCGGGTCTTTTCTAAGATTTGGCTTATTGTGAATACCTGATCTATGGTGAATTTTCCAAGCCTAAAGCCAAACTGATAAGGTCCAATCAGTTCGTTGACGGTGGGCTTCAGTTTTTCGCACAATACACTCGATAAAACCTTATAACCTATGCTTAGAAGGCTGGTTCCGCGGTAGTTAGCGCGCATGACAGGGTCGCCTTTCTTGTGGATTGAGCAGAGCACGCTTAAATTCCAGTCGTCGGGCACGCGTTCATCTGGCCATATTCTGTATACGAGCTAATGCATGCACCTCATCAGCTCCGCGCCGCCGTACTTGAATAGCTCGGCTGGCAGGCCGTCAGCTCCAGCAGCTTTGTTGTTTTTCAGCCGCGTAATCGCTATTCGTACCTCGTCATAGTCAGGCGGTGAGACAGCTACTCTATCATCATTACTCTGATATTAATACATATAATTACTCTGATATTATTGGGGAACATTCCTTTAATTACACACCAGCCTTGGACAGTTAGAATGGGCCTAGTTCCCGAAAATATGCTCTCGAAAAGACACTAGTAAAATTAAAACGTTGATACTGAACGATTTACGCATTGTCATGGGTTGGAACTTGTTACCAGGGGGTTTCTAGGGTTGCTAATTGGGNGGACAGTTAGAATGGGCCTAGGTCCCGAAAATATGCTCTCGAAAAGACACTAGTAAAATTAAAACGTTGATACTGAACGATTTACGCATTGTCATGGGTTGGAACTTGTTACCAGGGGGTTTCTAGGGTTGCTAATTGGGAATCTAAAGTCAGTCTGAATCAAAACTCAAAATGGCGGATCCAAAATTGCGATCCATTTTTTTTTTAATAATTGGATTTGTTCGAGACCCGGTTCTCGAGAGTTTTTGTGGTCGCCGATTACGAACCTGAAGTCAATTTTTTAAAATTCAAAATGGCGGATCCAATATGGCGATAAAATTAAAAAAAAAAGATTACTAAAATTAAAACTAAAACTTACTAAAATTAAAGGGTTTAAACTCGTTTCCAGTGGGTTTCTGAGCTTACTGATTATGAATCTGATGTCAGATTTTCAAAATTCTAAAAAGTTTTGAATGTGTTTGTAAATTGTTTGAGCCTCGATGCACAAGTGTTTTCAGACCGTCTGAAACCGGTTTTTCATGGTCGAGAGGGGGATAGAGGCTGGGATAACTACTACTCTCTTCGCCTCTCGCCCGGTCTCAGACGGCCTGAAAATACAAGTATGTCGAGGCCAGTGCTGCCGTTGTATAGCAGGTTCGTAGAGATTTCAAAGACCTTTAATCTGGTGGAGATCTTTTTGTGGTGTGATAATCACAACCGGATATTTTTGGAAAAAATTGAAAATGCTCTTTTCTCAATTTGAAAAAAAACGATAATTTCGCAAATTCTTAAAACCTATTCTATTTTTTTAATTTTTGCCCTCATATTCAGATTGTGTGAGTTATTTTACATAGCAAATGACTATAAAATTCACGACTTTCAACTATTTTGTTACAAATTTTTTTCTCAGAGTGCATATGGTTTTCTAAATTTTCAAATGCAACGCGCAAGTACTTAGAGTTATCATATTCGAATAAAATTTTGCACTGCTTATTTTTAGACCAAAA
>NW_016157896.1:6899-26942 GCF_001687245.7 Rhagoletis zephyria
GAAAAATCCACATGCTGCAACCCTTGCGGAAACATGTGCAGCATTGCCAGCTATCAGTTGTTTTTCGAAGATAGCTGAATGAAGGAAAACAAAGTGGAAAGGAATTAAAAAAACATTCATGAAGTGCTTATTTATAGTAATATTGTTTGATAGTACATATTTTGAAGGAAACGGTGAATTCTATTGCATTTGCAATTATAGCAGCGGAGTAAGAGCGCGCTATGGGAGTGATTTCACAAAGATATGCGGAGCTGTCAGGCATAGAACCATGGGCGCATCTATGTCAGCTTCTGGTTGAATGGTTGAACAACAAGCCAGAACTACTCCTATGCCTGAAGAACTGGTTCTCAATCCAGTTAATGCAATAACAGCTTCTTCCAAGCCGTTGAAAACACGCACTTTGTTAGGTCCACCACCTGCAGCATTTGCTTCTGCCTTCGGCCACGCTTAGGGATTATAACCCTTACTAAGTAGAATTCTCTTTTCTGTGTTGCCAGAGAAGAGGGCTTCCGCATGTCAAAGGTATACAACACTTCTTATGAATATCACTCCGATTACGCCATCCACAGTATTTTTGCGCAGAACCCACGTCGAAATTTGCAAAAAAGTGCATAGTGGAAACCGAATTTATTAATAAGCTAGTACTCGCAAATTGGAAACATTTATTTTAAATAAACTTTTAATCCTTGATTACACGTGATGTTAAAGTTTTTGGATTCGGGTTATACGTTTGGGCACAACAACCGAAAATCATTGTACAAATAACTAAACCCGACCCAAGTTTCTCGATAAGGGGCAACTTTATATAAAGCAGTGGGTAAAAATATACGTATATGCGAAACGCAAATTTATCTGTTTAAATGAACACCACTAACATTTCCTGCAAACACTCATCGATTAACATATTTTATCTCGCCTTCGACACAGAATTGTTTTCGTACAAAATTACCCAAAAAATTTTACTCGTTCGTTTTTAGGCATGCCATTGTTACGAATTTCGAAAGTTCGAAAATACGATTCGGATTGCAGCATACTATTTCTACGATTCGTTGCTAAATCGGAATACGAAAGAGTTGCAGAATAGGGGTGTATACTTCTATTTCGCAGCAAAGCCACACTTTTTTCAAGTAAATTTGCAAAGAAGCAACACGGTGCCACTGCTAAGGGAGCGGTGCGAGAGAGACAATTATCAGTTTATCGAACCTTGTATTATTGAATCATGCTAAAAGTTAAAGCGCAGTTAGTCAACGACGTAGCGTAAACGTAGGTTGACGTACGTAACAGCATATCAAATGTACTGTTGATAGAGAGAGAGGGAAGCAACGGCAACGTCATAGCCATGCGGTGGTGAGTTTTCGTTAACACGCGAATCCAATAAGGTAGATCATCTCTGCGTCAACCTACGTCTACGCTACGTCGTTGACTGTTTGAGCTTTTAATTGTTTCGAAGTGACTTGGGAGGAAAAGTGATGTGATTATCGAAGTGACGATTTTCAAGCATAATTAGGGGTGGGGGGTTTTTCGATTCGGTTAATTATAAGCTGATTGGTTAATCGACTTTTTTTTATTACAATAAAAGTAATGTTTAACCTTTATTAATTTATAATTTATTAGTTCCTGTGCAAATTTTGTGCTTGAATATCTTTAAAATCGATGCGTCTCGGTTCCCGTATTAACAATCCGGAGCGGGTAGGCTAATATTATTAACCATTTAAAAGTTATAAACAAAAAACTTTTGTTAAATTTCGTTGTTTTTTATGGGCAATTACCCCGACAAAGATTCACTAAATCACCTGTTCTCACTTTTTAAACACTATTAAAATATATAATTCAACTTAACTATTAAACAAACACATACTTTTATCAACCTAAGATAGATTATTTTGTTACTAAAAAGAAGTTGACAATCTTTGCGAACTGAAACGCGAGATTCCAAAATAGCTATAGTCCTGCCACTGTATTAGTATTTCGTAATAATTTACTTTTACTTACAAGGCGTGTGCAGTATTCAATGCTTTTCGGTATCTTATTTCGTTTGATATATACATATGCATATTATATATAAAAAGAACGAAAATTTTTAATTAAAATCGCGCGATTTTCAAAACTATCTAGCACTTATTTTTAGCTCCAGAAAGTTTTAGTTGAATTTTTAAAAATGTCGCCTTTTGAGTGCTCCTTTCTCTTTTCGTGTTCGGTTTTAAAATAAAGGCAATTGGCGAGACAATTTTGTCTTCGTTTGTTAAAATACTTCACTCTTTTAAGGCAAAAAAGGCACATTTCCTGCCCTTTGAAGCTTTGTCAGGGGTGATGGTTGCCCTGAAAATCAGATAGTTGCTTAAAACGACAATATTATGAATTGCGTGAGCTAGACGCGGACAAGAAGGCAAAAACATGTCCTTTACATGGTTGTGTGTAACATCTAACACGTTTTGCACTGGAGAAGGGCAAAATTTTTTGGAAGAAACGAAATCACCATTACAAAAGTTCCATTCCTAATGCAAATGGTCCGTAAGCAAATGGGAAATGGTCGATTAGTTTCTACAGCGGTAGAAAAGGAAAGCCAAAACTTAAGCGTTGATAAAATTAAAAATTTCGAAATGCTGTGAAAAAACGTACATTTGTATCCACGGGAAAATACAGACTCCAGCCTAAACTGTTGAATCTATGTTAAGGAAATTAAATTAATTAGAAAAAAAATCGTTTTTCTGAACGCGCGGATTTTGTTTTTACCTTTCTCATTTCACCTTAACGAGAGAAGGAAATAAAATCTTTTCAGTAAAATGTTTCGAAAAAATATTCGTAACCCGAGTTTTTATGGTCAATTCAAATATTTGAAATTGCAGATTTTAACAATTTGTAAAGTAGTTTTAGTTCATTGTCTAGTTTATATATATGCGTACATATATATATGTAAAACTATGTTCCCATTGGCGTAATTTAGAGGTCAATCTTAATTTACGCATAAATTAAGTACAAACTAAGTAATTTCGCCTTGTAAAGTCTCTCAGTAAATTAAGTTGAAAGTACGTAGTTTATCTTAAACCAAGAACAAATCAGTGTCGGCTCTAATTTCATCGATAATAATCGAAAAAAGTATTGTCCCATATCTGATATGTCATTGTGTTTGCACGTTTTTGTTTTTAATAATCGCGCGTGGTAGTTTGTAAAATATTTCCAGAAGCTTTCTCTTTTGATCACTCATCTAAAATCTAAAAAATTACCACAAACAACTCAGAATATAAAAATATACGCAATTACTCACATTCGCGACCTCTTTTGGTTAAATAAACAATAACACAGGGTTGCTACAAAGCTGTCAAGACAAATAAAGAATCGCGAGTATGAACGCTTTTAATTTAGTGAGGTATTTTAAACGAAACTAAGTATTTTATGTTGGTAATGTGAACATAGTTTAAAGCTGAAATTAGTGAAGAACGTTAACCAACCGGTACGTAAACCCGACACGATCTGTCTTACCAGAGCGCCATGTAAATGAAAACTAAACACCGCAGAATTTTTCGGAAGTTGCAGCCCGTATTACAGAAAACTGCGGAATTTAGATTTTTCCGTGTCAGCTGATTTCTTCCTTCTATATATGGTTGCCAATTCGTCAGTTTTGCAGATGGCAAAAAAGTTATAATTTTTATTCAAAATACGTTTAAAATATTTTAAATTTACTATTGAATAAGGTTTTTTGTTGAAAACTAAGTAGTTTATATTTACCGGCGATCTATTATAGCACGAAAAATTTTAGTTGAAAAGGTAAGTTTATGAACAGGCATTGATGAGTGGCAACACTGTAGTAAGCAACACTGAGGGCTCCAGTAATCGACAAAATTCTGCGAATACAGATTGCGTTTGAGTATACGTTCTGCTCTCTTGACTAATTTCAGCTTAAGTGTTATAAGTGCCGTAGCAATGAATTTGAAATACATGCACCTTATACTAGGTTCACATATAACAAGATTATCTATTTTTTCGGAATTAACTCTCAATCCGTAATTAAATTACCAGATAACCCATACAAAATTCGTCCCCCGTTAATCTGTAATTATAAAATAATCTCAGATTATAACGATAGTTTTCTCCATACAACTCTGTGTTTTCTGGTTTATCGGTAATTATTACTACGAAGTAAAGGAGAAACGTCAAAGTAAAAAGCAAGCGAAATGGACGCCGGTAAAGAAAAGAGGTTTGTAAACATACTTTTCATAAAGTATTTATTAAATAATATTATTAATGCATACATATTACAGACAGAAGCGATCGCAATGTCATAAAGAAGAAGTCGAACTTCTTCTGGATTTGTGGGAGGAGAAGTTGCCGCAATTGCAAACGAAACTCCCATGTATATGCAGACATAGCAGTGGAAATGGCCACAAGAGGCTTTGTATTTTCCGCAAATGAAATTAAAGTGAAAATACACAATTTAACCAATAAATATAGGCAAGTTTTTCATCTATGCAAATTTAATTGCAAAAATATTATTCTTATTTCACAGAGACGAGAAAAAGATTATTGGGCCTTCAGGCGGCACACCATCTGCGTGGGCGTACTACAACAAAGTGCACCAAATCCTCGGCGGCCACAAGTCCTTTAACTTGGAAGCAATAGTGGAGGAGAGTACAGGTTAGTACGGTGAAGCACTATAATCTTATGCTTATACACTGACGCACACTCAAAGTTGTACTGTGATCTATTAACAATATTCACAATTGGGCTCTTCAGGATGTTGTGGAAATGGTCTTGGATTTGCAGTTGGACTTGCATTAGCAAATTTTATGCTTGCTGCCATGGCAACCGTTATTATATTTTCGTGAGAATATTTTATTTAGGTGAAAGTAAAAAAAGAGGAAGAAGTGTATAGTGTAATAGCGCAAATGAGGGTAATAGCGCAAATGAAATGTGAAATAAAGTGGCAATACCAGCGATTTGAGGTTATAATAATTTTGGCAGGCGCAAAGTTTGTTTACTCTGTTTCATTAACGAAATATATAAAATAAAAGTGAATAAATGATTTTGTTTGCATAAAACAATAACCGGAGACGTTTTAATAGGCCCGTAGTCATAGTCAAAATAAAGTCGACTTTAAAGTTAGTTGCAGCTTTTTGACATAACTTTCAATGGGATATCTGTCAAAAAAGCTGCAACTAACTTTAAAGTCGACTTTATTTTGACTATGACTACGGGCCATAGTGTTTTAAAAGTGGAAACTGGAAATTAAGTGTATTTTTGACGTGGTAATTGCTCATAGAAAACAACGAAATTAAACCAAAAGTTTTTTGTTTATAACTTTTAAATGGTTAATAATATTAGCCCTCCCCTTCCGGATTGTTAATAGGGGACATTTTTATTGTGTACAAAACCGCTGCTCCTTCCGATATACCGGTTAAAGAAGATTTCTCAACCATTTATATGTATTCTTCAGTGGACATCGATTTATGAAGCGCTGCTGTAAATATCAGAGACGACATCCGAAGTAATATGTTCACTCGAGTTACGTTTATTCAAAATAAAACATTTTTATTAGTAATTCATTCGCGTAGAGCATAACTATTTAAAAAACAAACATTTAATAAAAACTAGTCATAAAAACAATACCTATTTCATTTTGCATTGCAGTAAAACTATCATAAAACAAAACCTACTTCATTGCACATAACACACACTTTGAAAGTGAGTACACAAAAGCGATTACACAACTCTCACAGCCCAACCAATAAAGAAAAATAATATAGACATTGAGCGATAATGTTAACACTATCTAAAATTTCGTAGCAATAGACAACTTAATTACTCATTTCGATAAAATGAGAATAACATCGGGTTAAAATTGCTTTCTTTGAAATTAAGTCTTTAATATAGACTTTGACGTTTAAGTCAGTTTGCCGAAGACACCGTCAAAAAAGTAAACACAATTTAAGCAACAATTTAAATGACATTGTTAAATAAGTTTATGTGGAAAAAATACCAAAATTATATCGGATGCATCTATTTTTAATGACATTCAGCTTTTGCGAGAAAATAGAGCAACTCGAAAAAGGAAGGTTTATAAAGATAGGATCAATCCTTTTACTCAATACAGCGATGAGGAGTTTGTAAACTTTTGCAGGTAAGTTTCTACAATTACATATGTATGTATATTCATAAAGGGAAAATTATATGACCATTGTGCCCTTAGATTCAATAAGGCAATGGAAATGATAGATATGATCCGCCATAAACTGCAACGCAAAAATCGCAGAGGAAAACCTCTTAGCCCTGAAGACATGGTTCTCTTGTTTCTTAGATACATAGGCAAAGGACAATATCAAAAAGATAATGGTAAGTACATATTGCTGGTTTGTATTCCTTTACGTGTAATTTTCTCTTATTTTTCAGCCAGGCTACACAATTTTTCGCAACAATCGATGACGAACGTTATAAAAATCGTGGCTGAAGCACTGGCTTCGAAAATGTCAACGCTTATATCTTTCCCTAATAATGCAGAGGAAATAAACAACATAAAAAGAGGGTTTTACTATAAATTTGGGTTTCCCCAATGTATTGGGGCGATAGATTGTTCGCATTTTAAAATTAAAAATCCTGGAGGCGAGTTAGGAGCAAGACATAGGTGCCGAAAAGGATTTTATTCACTAAATGTTCAAGTATGTATATGCATACGCACATATATGCGTTCAAATGAATGCTATTTACAGGGTGTCCTAGACCACCCATACACCCCTCCTAAAATGGAGGAAAATGTTCTATATTGGAAAACGCAAAAATATAAAGTAACTAGTCGGGGATGCTATATCTTTTGGTCGTATTACTGACTTCTGGTTTCGACCGAAAGTGGGTTAAATAGACCTGAAGTCAATACTTTTAACTGTACGGCCATTCCAGAAAAAAACTTTCCAATGAAAGTTACGTATTTTAGTCCTCAGAATCAGAATCTCTAGTAAAAACATGCATGTCCCATTTAAGAAAATGGACTACCGGTCAGTTTAACCCACTTTCGATCGTAAGTCGGTAATACGACCAAATGATAGGGCATCCCCGACTAGGTAGTTCATAGTTTTGCGTTTTCCAATAAAAAACATTTTTCTATATTTTAGAAGCGCTGAACAAAAAATTTTCATGTTTTCATTGCCCTCTCAGCATTTGTTCAAAGAGGGAAACGAAAGGGTCAAATTTTTTGGTAGAAACGAAAACGCCGTAAATTACGTATCTTTCTTTAGGTAATTTGTGATTCGGAATACAAAATTTTGGATGTTGTCACTCTGCGCATGACTCCCGAATTTTCCGTTTATCGAATATAAAGCGAAAATTAGAATCCAAGGATAACATTATTAAAAAGGCGGTATCCTTTTGGGTGATGGCGGATATGCAAATTCCAAAATTCCTCTAACTCCATTTAGAGCAAAAGATTTGCTCAATAACCGCCAAAAAATCTATCAACAAAAACATACGCGCAAGAAATGTAATCGAACATGTGTTCGGGCAAATCAAAAATAAGTTTCGCATATGCTTTAATGGAATCCAATTGAAATTACAAACGGCGAAAAATGTTATAGTTGCAATAGCCGTACTCCACAATATTTCCAAGGAAAGAAATCAACCGAATGTACTTCAGCAGATCGATACAAACATCATATAAAGCCAAGTATGAAACTGTACGAAATTTAGGAAAATTTTTTAAAGTTTAATCAAAATTGCAAACTTTTTAAAAATAAATTTCTAAAAAAATTTCAAGTATGCAGTTTTTAGTCCCATTAAATTTTAGTATAATAATGTTGAAAATGTTTTAAAATTCGCGTTGATTTTTGATAATTTTTTGCTTAATGTCCTGCGCATTTTTTCTACACAAAGTATTTTCAGAAGTCTTTTATATACATATATGTATTTTTTATACATATGCATATTCGCAGATAACATACAAACTGATATGTGTATGAACTTGGATATTATTTAAATTGTTGACTTTTATATTGGTAGTAGTTTTGTTTTGCCTTTTGGGTTTCTAGCTTTGCTTTAATCAAATGCTTCTCGTCTTCGATCAATTCAATTCTCTACTCGACCTCAATTTGAAGCTCACGTATTCTTTTTTGGTCATGATCCTCGTCCTCAATTTGTAGTAGTCGTCGTTTCAACCCGTCCTGTTCGCATTGCTGTTTATATGATTTAGATCTGTTTCGTCGTCTTTCTCGAGCCGTTCCCGTCCGTTCTGCTGGAGCTGGTCGTCCATTTTCAACTATCATAGCATCTTCCTGAAACTATCGGTTATCTACCGAATTTGCATACGTACATATGTATATCGATTTGTGATTCTTACATTTTCCACTGAGGTATTTATTTCTTCGACTTCTGTATTACTGGGGAGCTCTGTAACATCGCCATCATACTGGGCGACATCTACCACAAGCTCAAATGGATCTGTGGCCAAAACCTGCATCGCAAACTCATCGGGCTCCTTTGGTGCTGGTCCGCCACCTGTGGCTTTTTTCTGTGCTATGTATTGCGAGACGGACGTCCTGGGTTTTGTTTTTATGCGGGCCCATGTTCCCTCAATCTTTTAGGCTCAAAATCAAAGCCGACAGAAGCCATTTATTTGCGATTTCCTTCCACACAATCACCTTTGCTTGTACACTGCTGGCGTTGTTTCCTTTCATATTCACAACCTCAATGTGCTCCTCCACAAAGCCATGCAAAGCCTCACGCATTTCAGGCGCTTCAAAAGGAAACAAACCAATTGCAACAAATAATTATTTTGGGCAGTCCTATATACATATGGATATATATATCTTCACCTGCTTTCTTTCTGCATTCATTTTAGTTATTAAAACAAATTTTCCAGTCGTGACTAAATTTTTTTGTAAATNAAAAAAAAAAAAAAAAAAAAAAAAAAAAAAAAAAAAAAAAAAAAAAAAAAAAAAAAAAAAAAAAAAAAAAAAAAAAAAAAAAAAAAAAAAAAAAGCAACTGGCATAGAAGAGAATATTTCAGCGAGCAAAGCAACTGGCATAAAAAAAAGAAGAAGAATATGCCAGCGAGCAAAGCAACTGGCATAAAAAAAAAGAAAGAAAAGAATGTCAGCGAGCAAAGCAACTGGCATAAAAAAAAAACAATATGTCTGCGGGCAAAGCAACTGGCATACACAGGAATATGCTGTCGAGCAAAGCAACTGTAAGATACAAGGGGGAAAAAGTGGAATAGTTAAACGCAACTGGTATACGAAAACGTATGTATGTATACTGGCGAGCGAAATAGAACTGAGAGAGATGAGAGAAATTGAGAGTTGAAAGGCAACTAGTATACTAGAATTTATGGAGTACAAAACATACATACAGACATAACACTAACAAATTATACGCACGATGACAGTAAGAATTACAATAAGCACATTACTGTGACATTAAGTACAACCTCGCCTAGAAAAACCAGGTGATCTGGTAACACCACCATATTTGAATTCACCTTGCTGTCGACTCGCCAGTGGCGAGTTATAGATAAGCATGCGTTATTGGTTACGACAAATAGAAGGTGACGTTTGCTTTACACTATCAACAGGAAGGAAAAATTGCAGCTAAAGTAGATATTGACGCTGATTAATTAGACGTATTGGGAAAAAATACAAAAAGCATAGAAATTAAAGGGGGACCATGAACACGACGGGCGTAGCACCATTTTTGTGCGATGCGATCGATAAGGCACTTCTACGATCTGAATGGGAAAAGTGGTACCGCGCTTTCTATTTATACCTGGAAGCCGAAGACATCAAAGATCCCGTGAAAAGGAAAAATAAACTTTTGCATTTGGGGGGAACGCAGCTTCAAGAAGTTATATACAACATACCTGGAGCACTAGTAGATTCTCAGGAAGGGACGGATGTTTTTAAGCACTTGGTTGAAAAATTGCACCAGTATTTCTCCCCTAAAAGGAATTCGTCTTTCGAACGCCATTTATTCCGATCGTTAAGACCTGAAGAGGGAGAAAATTTAGGTAAATTTGAACTCAGGCTAAGAAACCAGGCCGCTAAGTGCCAGTTTGGGAATCGAAGGACGAAATTGTTCAAATTAATTTAAAAGATAAATTGATAGATGCGTGGGCGCCTGCTGAGCTAAGAAAACGATTGCTTGAAAAGGAATATTCACTCGACGAAACTATTGATATGTGCCAGATATATGAACAGATCAAGAGCCAATCGGAGGCTATGGTAGTGCCTACGCTATCTGAAAGTGTAAACAAAATTTCATCGGCCGGCTCAAATAAGAAAACAGCTACGGAGTGCAGTAGGTGTGGCCGACAAGGGCACATGGGGAGCAGCGCTGGATGCCCAGCGAAAAATGTAAAATGCAACAAATGCAATTTTATTGGTCATTTTGCTAGAATGTGCAAAACAAGGGTTCACAAACGTAAGCAAATCGATGAAGGTGGGAAAAATGTGAAGAGGCTGAAAAACGACTTGACGAAAATCCACTGTGTTGCAGAGGAAAGTAAATCGGAAGATGAGGGCAGCAAACTTAATGAATTTGATTGTTTCAAAGTATCAGACAACTCCATTGGAAATTTGAATGAGCTGATATATTGCTTCATTGGTGGCCACAAGGTTTCGATGCTAATTGACTCAGGTTCGCGGTTCAACTTACTGAGTGAAAATGATTGGAAGCATTTGTCTAATCGAAAGGCACTTGTCTGTTATTGGCACTGAGATAAACTCCAATATTATTTCGTCATTCTACGTTATTGAGAATGGCAGGCAATCATTGCTAGGTAGGGAGAAGGCCATAAAATTGAAAGTTTTAAAGCTAGGCATGGAGGTGAATACCGTTGACAATCTGATTCCATTTCCGAAAGTAAAAGGAATACAGGTCTCGTTAACAATTGACAAGACAGTAAAACCAGTACAACAGCCGCTAAGGCGAATTCCGTCCGCATTAGAGGAAAAGGTTGACCGGAAGTTGCAAGAAGCTTTAGCGCAAGATATTATCGAATCAGTGACAGGTCCAAGTGCGTGGATTTCGCCCGTAGTCATTGTTTTTAAAGAAGATGGTGACATTCGTCTATGCATATACATGCGGCGTGCAAATAAAGCTATACTAAGGGAAAACTACCCACTGCCTACGTTTGACTCATTTATGACTCAGCTTAAGAGAGCAAAATATTTCTCTAGGCTAGACCTTAAAAGTGCGTATCACCAGTTAGAACTGGATGAGGATAGCCGAGAGATAACGACCTTCATTACGACTAGAGGCTTATTTAGATATAAGAGACTTTTGTTTGGGGTTAACTCAGCCCCTGAAATTTTCCAGCGGACTATGGAAAACATACTAGCTGGGCAGAAAAAGGCGCTTAATTATCTTGATGATGTTATTGTATATGGCGAAACGGAGACCGAGCACGATATGCACTTGAAGGGCGTCTTAAAAGTTTTTAAAGACGTTAACGTACAACTTAATGATGCTAAATGCATTTGGAAAGCACGGAAATTTAAATTTTTAGGACATGTCTTATCCTCTGAAGGTATCGACCCGGATCCAGAGAAAGTTGATGCAGTTTTAAAATTTCGAGCGCCCTCTAGTAAAGAGGAAATCAGGAGTTTTCCTGGTCTCGTAACGTATCTGGGAAAGTTTCTGCCAGATTTGGCTGACGTCACTGAGCCCCTAAGGAACCTGACAAAAAAGGATGTCAAATTTGTCTGGGGTGCAGAACAGGACAACGCGTTTCAAAAATTAAAACATAGTCTAGCAAAAATTCCGACATTATCGTATTTTGATCCAACGAGGCGTACTCAGGTAATAGCTGACGCAAGTCCTGTGGCTTTAGGTGCAATCCTACTGCAATTTCAGAATGAGTCACCTCAAGTTATTTCCTTTGCCAGTAAATCGCTATCAGATGTAGAACGACGGTACTCGCAGACCGAGAAAGAAAGTTTGGCGCTTGTTTGGGCAGTGAAAGATTCTATTATTACGTGGCAGGAATAGAATTTGAACTCGTCACAGACCATAAGCCGCTGGAGGCAATTTTCAAGCCTACATCGAAACCGCCTGCAAGAATTGAACGTTGGGTTCTCCGGTTACAATCATTCAAATTTAAAATAATGTACAGACCAGGAAAGGTCAATATTGCGGACACATTTTCCAGATTATGTGTGTGTAAACCTGCTAACACATTTGACAAATACGGAGAGCAAAGCATTTGCACCATTATTGAGAAATCGGTTCCCCGTTCACTTACAATGTTAGAAATCTATAAATGTAGTACTTCAGATCCTGAACTATTGGAAGCAGTAAACAATATCAGAGGAGATACTTGGTGTGCCAATTCAACGAACAAGTTTTTTCCTTTCCGCTTAAAGTTGTGCACAGTGGGAAATATTCTTTTGCGGGAACTAAGATTGTTATACCCATGCCATTAAGATTGCGCGTTCTAGAACTGGCGCATGAATTTCGTCCAGGTGAAACAGAGATGAAACGAAGAGTTCGGTCTAGGGTTTGGTGGCCATTGATAGACAGAGATGTGGAACAGTTCGTGAAGAACTGCCGCAGTTGCTTGCTAGTGTCGAGGCCTAATAATCCGGCTCCCATGAACAGGCGTGCCTTACCAGATGGTCCATGGATTGCACTCGCTATGGACTTGCTAGGTCCCTTACCAAATCATGAGCACATTTTTGTAATCATAGATTATTATTCGAGGTATCATGAACTACGATTTCTGAAAAGAATTACTTCGACTGCCATAATTAATATTCTTGACGAAATATTTTCAAGACTAGGATATCCAAAATCTATAACTGCGGATAATGGTCGACAATTCGTAAGTGAGGAGTTCAAAAACTATTGTTCAGAAAACGCTATTAAATTATCAACATCTCCACCGTACTGGCCACAAGCAAACGGGGAAGTAGAGAACTTGAATCGGTCGTTACTTAAGCGTCTGCAAATCGCCAATGCACAGGGAGCAGATTATAAAAAGGAAATCCAGAAATTTATTCTAATGTACAACGTAACCCCGCATGGAACCACAGGGAAATCACCATCAGAGCTATTATTTAATAGGCGCATACGAGATAAGATTCCATCCATGCAAAACATTGAAGAACCTCTCCTAGATTCTGAAGCTAGAGATTTAGATATTCGCAATAAAGAAAAAGGTAAGAAAAAAGGGGACGAGGACCGTGGAGCCAAAGACAACGGCATTGCAGTTGGGGACAAGGTGCTAGTGCGTAATGCGGTTCTTCCAAACAAGCTGGCGACAACCTTTAATTCAGAAGAATTTGAAGTGGTTAAGAAGAGAGGAAATGACGTTGTAGTGCGTGGAAACGGTAAAGAGTTTAGACGAAACGTGAGCCATTTGAAGAAACTACCCGAACCTGACGATAACGAAGTTATTGAGGATTCAGCAAGGCAGAATACTAATCCACCCTTGACACTCAAGCTGAAAAACATAGGAGGGATGTGGAGATGCGGCAACGCGGATGTGGGTGTTGACAACAACGAGAACGGAGCGACGGCTGCACAGCGAGAGTGACTTTGTGTAAAATGTATAAAAGGTTTTCGTAAATAAATACATGCAAACTAAAACGATTAGAAGTTTCATTCGCCGGGGGGAAAACTGATGATAAGCGGGCGGTTGTTACAGATGTAAAATAAAATTGAGTTTATTAACTTATTTATTAAAGTCGTATTTATGTAAAATGAAAATTATTTTTACACTATTGGTTGGGCTGTCAATGTTTTTCGATCTATTTTTAATATTTTTATTGAGCTTTGTACCACGATTGTTTATTAGGAAAAATTGAAAAAGCAACAAAGTCTAAGCGGTAGAAGTTATAGCACTATTTCGGAGATCACCACATCTCCTCATCAGACTTCTTTTTTCTAGACTTCAGCAGGGATCGAACCTGCGAATTCGATGTTCAAAGTCAGAAGCGTTAACCACTGAGCTATGTACATCCCGTAAACTCTTGTTGCTAATTCATTTTCCTTATTCAACCAACTACTATCAAGTGCAGCTGATTTGCCGCTATTTAAACTCGACAGCGTGGTTGTTGTTGTCAATTCTATACATCCATTTGCTTATTTGCTTTTTTGTATAGTTTCAGGCAGGCTCTTCCTAAACTATGTATTTGTCAATGTTATTGTGGCTTGTTAACATTTTATTTTTAATATTTTTATTGAGCTTTGTACCACGATTGTTTATTAGGAAAAATTGAAAAAGCAACAAAGTCTAAGCGGTAGAAGTTATAGCACTATTTCGGAGATCACCACATCTCCTCATCAGACTTCTTTTTTCTAGACTTCAGCAGGGATCGAACCTGCGAATTCGATGTTCAAAGTCAGAAGCGTTAACCACTGAGCTATGTACATCCCGTAAACTCTTGTTGCTAATTCATTTTCCTTATTCAACCAACTACTATCAAGTGCAGCTGATTTGCCGCTATTTAAACTCGACAGCGTGGTTGTTGTTGTCAATTCTATACATCCATTTGCTTATTTGCTTTTTTGTATAGTTTCAGGCAGGCTCTTCCTAAACTATGTATTTGTCAATGTTATTGTGGCTTGTTAACATTTTATTTTTAATATTTTTATTGAGCTTTGTACCACGATTGTTTATTAGGAAAAATTGAAAAAGCAACAAAGTCTAAGCGGTAGAAGTTATAGCACTATTTCGGAGATCACCACATCTCCTCATCAGACTTCTTTTTTCTAGACTTCAGCAGGGATCGAACCTGCGAATTCGATGTTCAAAGTCAGAAGCGTTAACCACTGAGCTATGTACATCCCGTAAACTCTTGTTGCTAATTCATTTTCCTTATTCAACCAACTACTATCAAGTGCAGCTGATTTGCCGCTATTTAAACTCGACAGCGTGGTTGTTGTTGTCAATTCTATACATCCATTTGCTTATTTGCTTTTTTGTATAGTTTCAGGCAGGCTCTTCCTAAACTATGTATTTGTCAATGTTATTGTGGCTTCTTAACATTTTATTTTTAATATTTTTATTGAGCTTTGTACCACGATTGTTTATTAGGAAAAATTGAAAAAGCAACAAAGTCTATTTTATTATTCTTTATAGTAGCATAGTTAATGTAACAAAAACTATATGTATCTAAGTTTTAGACTTTATGGCGCGTATTCATAGTCCAGCCACTAAGTCGAAACTAATAAAGTTGCAACTTAAATTTAAGTACCAACTTAAAATTCACTTCTATTCATAGTCGCATTTCAGACTTCTACTAAGTAGTTTTAACTTAGTTTTACGATATTGCAAAACGAGTGTGAAAATTTATCGATTTTTCTTTACGATATTTTGGAAAATTACATTTTTATTAAATAATGTCAAGTTTGATCATCCGTTTATGTAATTTTTACATTCATTGCATGTTTATGCAAAAGAATAAGGTATAAGTTTCTTGTTAATTGTGTGAAATAGCCAGAACTACCGCAGTGATGTGAAGTCGATGTTTATCGAAAGCATGCTGTGAAACATACAAACACATATCTAAATGTTATGCACCAATTTGCTCCAAAAGAAAAGCTTGAAATTTACTTATTATTTGAGCATTTATATATGTAAATCATTCCAATTATAAAATTGTGATGTAGCTTTATTCGAATTGTAAATCGCTCTTTGTAAATTTCAATTGGAGATCATTCAATATTATCAAAATCACGCTCTGCCAACCTAATTTTTACAAATTTCGTATTTTTTCCATTAATTTAATAAAATACTTCTTCCTAGTTACGACTTAATTGCAGCTGCAGCCGAAGCTAAATTTTAAGTTGGTACTTAGCCAGAAAAGTCGAAACTAAGGCGACTATGAATAGCTTTAGTTGTAACTTAGGATAGTTTCGACTTAGTTGTGAACTAAATATGACTATGAATATGCGCCTATGTAAATTTATATTTTAGAAAAAGTTTAAAACTTTAATACATATAGTTTTTATTACATAAACTATGGTTCTACAAAAAATAATAAAATATTACGAAAAACATAGTTGAGAGAGTTGCAAGAAGGAAGTATGATCGCTTTATAAGTCACTGTATATTAAATAATTGACATTCTTTTTGCAGTACTTTAACCATCTAATTCTCTCCTTTGTAATTTTATTTCTAAAAGTTGCTGCTTTAATTTTAGCTTCTTAATCATTAATTTCTTCTTCTCCAAGTCCATTTCCTTTTTGTAATTAAATTTCCCAATTTGTAGTTTTAGTTTCTTTTCTTTTAGTTCATTGTTTTTCTTCATGTGCTTTCCCAAGTATTTTAGACCATCGTGAATCTCCGTGGAACGTCGCTTGGTTCTCAACTTGTTTTCGGAAGAGTGCATCTTTCTCCACAATTTTACTTACCCGCCGTGTTCTTTTCACAGGAGTTTGCTGATGGGATGTAGCATTTTCGTTGCCCCCAAGCATATTTCCATCACATAATCACAGTCTTCAAAATTTTCTCCAACTGCTTCTGAGCTTATTGAACGTTCAGCATCTTGGTTGGCCTAAATACTTCCAAAATTTGACGCGCCTACTGTGCCACCAATTTCCTCCCCCATCGCCATTAATCTCTCCACTTGTTCTTCCAATGGGGTTAGCGAGCAATATTTTGATGGCCCGCAACCCGTGTCAGCTTAACTATCCCCCTTATTCTAGAACCCGAATTTTCGTAATTCGTAATTCGTAGCTACGCTACAAAAAATGAAAAATCCACATGCTGCAACCCTTGCGGAAACATGTGCAGCATTGCCAGCTATCAGTTGTTTTTCGAAGATAGCTGAATGAAGGAAAACAAAGTGGAAAGGAAGTAAAAAAACACTCATGAAGTGCTTATTTATAGTAAAAGTGTTCGATTTTACATATTTTGAGGAAAATTATGGATTCTGATGTATTTGCAATTATAGCAGCAGAGTAAGCGGGCGCTATGGCAATGGATTCACAAAGGTATGCGGAGCTGTCGGGCATAGTAACCATGGGCGTATATATGCCAGCTTCTGGTTGAATTGTTGAACCATAAGCCTAAAGCTCTGGTTCTCAATCCAGTAAATGCAATAACAGCTTCTTCCAAGCCATTAAAAACATGCACTTTGTTAGGTCCACCACCTGTTGCGCTTATAACCCTTACTAAGTAGAATCCTCCTTTCTGTGTTGCGGGGAAGAGGGGCTTCCGAATGTCAAAGGTATACAACATTTCTCGTGCATATCACTCCGGCTACGCCGTCCAGAGTATTTTTGCGCGGAACCCACGTCGAAATTTGCAAAGAAGTGCATAGTGCAAACCGAGTTTATTAATAAGCTAGTGCTAGAAAATTTGAAACATTTATCTTAAATAAAATTTGAATCCTTTGATTACACGTGTATGTTAAAGTTTTTGGATTCGGGTTATGCGTTTGGACACAACAACCGAATATCGTTGTACAAATAACTAAACCCAAGTTTCTCGATAAGGGGCAACAAAGATTCTTTTTTTGCGCGTTTATATAAAGAAGTGGATAAAAATAGACGTATATGTGAAAGGCAAATTTATCTGTTTAAATGAACACCACCAATATTTCTTGCAAACACACATCGATTTACGTCTTTTATTTCGCCTCCGACACACAATTGTTTTCGTACAAAATTACGCAAAAAAGCTTACTCGTTCGTTTTTAGGCATGCCATTGTTACGAATTTCGAAAGTTCGAGAATACGATTCGGATTGCAGCATACTATTTCTACGATTCGTAGCAAAATCCGAATACGAAACAGTTGCAGAATAGGGGTGTATTTTTGTTTTTTCGTAGCTTCGACTTTAAATGGTTTTTGTAATCTGCCCACACCTTTAAATATTAGATAAATACTTTAATCGTATTATTTTGGGGAAAAAAGTACTTTCTTACCTTTTTCCATCCAGCAACATCGCGTGTTGGAGGTCCAGCAGCGTTTAACACCCCAATCCTGTAATCAGAGTGTCCAGATTTGGCGATTTCGCGCCAATTTGGCGATTTTTTTTTTGATATTTGAGCGTAAAAGTTTAGGAAAACGCCATTGGCGATTTTTTCCATTAAAATAAATTTTTTCCAATTATATAAATATACAAAACTTAGTTTTCCACCATAATTTTACAGAAGAGGCTAATGGACTGCGTGATAAACTTGCCTTAAGAAGTTTTTAAACTGTCAAAAATTTTTAATCACCCTAATCGAAGAACTGTTGAAACGATTACCTAGTCAATTAAATACTTTTAAAAAAGCTTTGATTTTGTCACCAGAAAAGTGTGTGAATCACAAGAGGGCGAGTTTCAGGGACCTGCCAATTCACTATTTGACTTTGAAGGAAAGGAAAGCAGCGGAAACTGAATATCTAAATCTTTAACTTTCCCACGGAATAACTTTTTTCAGGACCATTCCATCCGTCTCTGGAGAATTTTGGATAATTGCTTACGGCGTGAAAACCGCAACAGGCAATAAAATGTTTTAAATATAAGTAAAGTAGCCTTCATATTTTTATCCTTGCTGCACTCACATGCTTTTGGTGAGCGCGTTTTTTCCGTAATGAATTCAACAAAAACTAAAGCTGGGATCACACGATTTGTACATTTGGCTAAAAATTTGTCAAATTCATAGACAAATCATATGAACGCTAAATTACATTTGTCATTTATCAGAAAAGCCAAATATTTGCCTTCTTGTGGCAAATGAAAAACAACCCTGGTGGCCAAATCGTGTGAACGCAATGCTGCTACATAAGCCAAATAAAAATTACGCAAATGACCAAATATCTGATTTGCCACTTGATGACAAATGCCAGTGACAAATATACAAATATTGTTGAGCGGTATTGCCATTTCGTGCTTGTGAACCTTTGTATTTTCCAATTTTGGTAAAATTTTATTATTTAATATAATATTCGTATCCGAAAACTACCGAAAAATATCACGTTATTTGAAAACAATAATTTTAAAATATTTGCTCAAACTAAAACATGTACATATACGTATTCGACAGTAGCTGAGTGTGCAGAGAAGCGTGTGACTATTTGTAACCTTCATGAGGTCCCAGGTTCTTATGCCGACAGACGAACATATTAAAAGTATAATTAATTTCTGAATATAATTAACTATGAAAAAGCATATTTGAAGTTCAGAATGAAAAAATTCAGAAAACCAACCGGAAAAGTTTTCGCTTCACAACCCTTCGTGGCACTTTACTATTCACCTTTCTTTCAGTTTTCGGATCTCTTTCCGCAGTTTTTGCTGGCTATACATATATGTATACATACATGCATATCGTCGTATAAAGTACAAAACCGCGTATCGTCATTCTGCAAAATCGCGTAACTGACATTGGCTGCCAAAAATTGAATTTGCTCACACAAACTCTTGGCTTAATCCTTATCCATTCGTCCTGAAATATACTATCCAGAAATGCGATTGCTTTATAAAAAAGAGAACCATTTTGAAATATGAGTGTTTTTACTATCTAGACAATAATTTATGCAACCTCACATAGGCAGCTTTGCATTTTGTTAATACGCGGTTTTGTACTTTAAACGGCGATATACAGATTATTAAAGACGATCTAATTTACACTGTGTGACAAAAAAAAAATGTATATAGTTTTTTCGATGTTCACACTTGTTGTAGGTCTATTCAAGCAGTAAAATCTGCATACTCAGAATTTTAAATACACCCTCAAAATCTGGGCTTAAGCAAAACCGCGATTTTTCAAGGTTGAAGCACGTATACTTGCTCGTAAATTTTTTCTTGTTTACCCGGTGAAAAATACGTATTTATGTATGTGATTCATGATAAGACATTTCGCTGCTTACAACAATGTTTAAATTGATAATTTATCTTAAGAAATGGCAAAGGAATCAGTGATCGGACTTAAAAAAAATTTGTGTGGTAGAATCTAAAAAAAATGTGGTAGATTTCAAAAAAATGTGGTAGATTTCAAAAAATCTGGTAGATCTCAGGTTTTGGATCAAAATTTTTCCAAAAATTAAAAAAAAATCTGCAAGGTTTCTCCTAAATTGCAAACATTTTAATTAGAATCTAAACAAAATTAATTTTAGTATAATAAAGTGCAAGAT
>NW_016157896.1:26967-30922 GCF_001687245.7 Rhagoletis zephyria
GTAAATTTTTTCTTGTTTACCCGGTGAAAAATACGTATTTATGTATGTGATTCATGATAAGACATTTCGCTGCTTACAACAATGTTTAAATTGATAATTTATCTTAAGAAATGGCAAAGGAATCAGTGATCGGACTTAAAAAAAATTTGTGTGGTAGAATCTAAAAAAAATGTGGTAGATTTCAAAAAAATGTGGTAGATTTCAAAAAATCTGGTAGATCTCAGGTTTTGGATCAAAATTTTTCCAAAAATTAAAAAAAAATCTGCAAGGTTTCTCCTAAATTGCAAACATTTTAATTAGAATCTAAGACAAAATTAATTTTAGTATAATAAAGTGCAAGATTGAAGTTGATAAAAATTGCGTAGGTTTTGGCAATTTTTTTCCTTTGCAGTTTCGAACATATTTTGAAAGATTTCTGCAACCTTGCAGAGCGCTGCCAGCTTTTCTTTTTATCACATCACGATGTAGCGAACAAATGTGGCTCGTTCCAAAAATGCTGCTTGGGATTTGCCGATTTTGACAATTCTCAAGTAAAAGCAAACAACGCTTTAGAAATTTGAGATGCACTGAAATTTGCTAATGCTTTCACAAAATAGCCGGTTTTTATCATTTTCGCTATTAATTCTTTTTATAAATCATATGTTTTGCAATTTAACACAATAAAACCATGTTTGATGTCGAAAAATTGAATATTGAGAAAATTTACTATTTTACAGTTTATTTTATCCTCCCATTCTGCCTGTTGTTAGTGTTTAGTGTTGGACAATTTTTGCTCTTTAAATTAAGAAAATTATGTTGAGCAAAAATAAAACTACCCAAAAACGCGAATATGTGGTAGATTTCAGACCTTGTGTGGTAGGTGGCAGATCTACAACAATGTGGTAGAAGTCCGATCACTGAAAGGAATCTTACAGAGTATATCGATGGCTGAGTGGAAGATCGATCCATCTCGGCAACCAGTTCGAAAACGCCCTATCTCAGAAAATTTTTTAACAACGCGCTATCTCAGAAAATTTTTCAAGAACGCCCTACTTCAGAATTTCATTGAAAAACGGCCTATCTCAGCTGCCGATTCAAAAACGCCCTATATCAGCTTATTTTCAATGTATTTTCGTTTGAGATAGGGCGTTTTTGAAATGAATTCTGAGATAGGGCGTTATTCAACCAAATTCTGAAATAGGGCGTTTTTCAATCAAACTTTGAAGTAGGGCGTTCTTGAAAAATTTTCAGAGACAGGGCGTTTTTGAACTGGCTTCGAGATAGGTCGATCTTCCACTCAGCCATCGATATGCAAAATTAAAATTTTTAACATTTTTTCATTTTGTTAACTAGTATACATACATAGGGTGCCCATTCTCAAGATAAATTAACCATTTATAAATGGTTGTAAACAACGAAATGTTTTCTCTTAAATGGCAGATGTAAGTATTTTTCATCGGGCAAACAGAAATAAAGTTACGAGCAAGTATATGCTTCAACCTATGAAAAATGCGTTTTTTAGCCCAGATTTTGAGGGTGTATTTAAAATTCTGAGTACCTGTGCGTATATATTATTTTTGTTTATTTCACTTCAAATCTCACGAAATCATAAATGCAAAAGTATGGTTGACACCGGACCAGCTGTTTAAGTATTTATGACCAAATGGTTAAATCGTGTGAATGAATTTGGACAATATTTGTCACTTTACTGCTGTGCGCAAATGTGTGCCAAATCATTTGGATCTTTGGCAGCCAAATCGTCTGATCGCAAAACAAATCATTTGTACATTGCTATCCAAATGCGCAAATGTGGACAAATCTAAATTTGGCATTTTGTGTACAAATGTACAAATCGTGTGATCCCTGCTTAAGATTCGAAATAGGATGAGGTTGGAAAGCCTTAATTCAATAGTTCGAATAAAGTGTTATATGAAGGCTAATAGTTTCTGCTGCAAAACTTTTCTAATATCAAAACTATGTTACCAAGGTTGAATAGTTCAATATATGATAACAGAAATGTAAATGATTAGTACACTATAGGTGATTTTGAAAAAAAATGTAGAAATAGCTGATCTCGCCTTATTAAAGGTGTTTACTTTATTTTTAGCGCCGAGCGATTGAAAGCGGATTGTGCGATTAATCAATTAATATGAGTTATAATAAGTTTAATAATTGCGCAGTACTATTGCAAAATGTGTTCAAACAAATATTTTTTAAAACTAAGCGTATTTAAAAAAAAAATTGTTTGTACATCTCTATTATAAAAGTGATTTGTTATTTATTATTACCCTCTGAAGGTATTATATTCGTTTTTGGTTTTAAAAACTATATCATTTCATCAATTTGATTAGAAAAAAATGCAACCCTATTTTTGCATTAAGAATCTAAATGCTAAAAGCAACCCTGTGATCTTCCAAAATTTCCACGATTCGAACATGGTTTAAAGAGGAAAAGTGGCAACATTGCTTTTTCGAGTATACAGTTGCTAGCTGCGTTTCAGTGATCGCCGATCGAGATTTCTTTTATTTTACATTACATATTTGGATAAAGAAAAGTTAAGCAAATTCAACATCGATGTGATGCTGATAGAAATCTGGATCAATTTATGATCAACCCTGTTTGGTTTGTTTCCGAATTAAGGGAGGAAATTTTAATTGACAGCACCGACAAATGAATATATGCACAAACGAACAAATGTTCGGTTATGGTTAAAACAATTCAGGTTTTTGTATTGAATTTTTGGTTTAAAATTCATTTTTTCCTTTTCAGTAGGGTTTTTGCACATTATCTTCTGCGTGAGAATTGATCGTAATATATACGGATCTAAATAAGAGACTGGAACACGGCTGTTTGTCAAAAGCATACGATTTCGAACTCGCGTAAATGTACATTTGCTAAATGCTATAGCATGAACGCTCTTCGAAAACATATGTTCGAAAGTGCTAAATGTTGCATTTTAAATGCAGCAAAAACGCTGCATAAAATAGTGAAATTCGAAGTTCTTAATCAGCTGCTTTCCCATAAACAAATCAAAATAAATATAATCACAAGTGAATAATGAAATTAAAAAAATTAGTTTAATCATTATTTGAAAAGACTTTTCCTAAATTAAGTAGAAAACAAAGGATTCAGTGGTCGATGCACTTTGTCCCAGGAGGAAGAACATCTAACAGTTGCATTAATATACAAAGGAGAGTGCTAGGAGATTGTTCTGATCCATTTAGCTTAAATGATAAGATGTAAGCTCCCTCCTTTTAAGGGCCTCCATTTCACTAGATATTGTGCCGCTTTAATTCTTGGAACGCTTTCCCAAAATTCCACCACATCCTTTTTAGTTCCTTTTACAAAGCATCGACCAATGTCCGGCCTTTCGCTCATGCATTCCACCAGTTTTTCGTATTGCGAGCGATTTGTTGGTTGTGATCTTCGATCTGTTAATTTTGTAAACATTTAATAATACATTTTTTTTCTATTCACACTTCAACTTATACCCGCGGGTTTCACCCCGCGCTTTTATACAAATATGAAAAATAATTTAATGATGTTAGATTTTATTTCTGTGCCCATTTCGTTATAGCTCGTTATTTTTTAAGCGAGTTAAGGTATTTAGGCCGTTTAAAACTATGAAATTATAAAATCTCGTCTGCGCGCTAGGCATACGAAAGATATCAATCCCTCTAAGTTTACCTTAAAAGTTTCAGTTCTCTCCCACAAATACTTCCAGAGATATGTATGTAATATGAAAATTCCAATTTGTATGGGAGGGGCCTTGAGTTATCAGACTTACTTTCAGTCTAAGACCATCCTTCCGAGATCCGTAGTAAGTGTACTAAATTTCGTTCTGATCGGAAAATCGGTTAAGGAAGTAGCCTATTTTTCAATCCAGGTCATAAACCATCTTTGAACTAAATTTCATTTTCAAACAGGTGGAAATTCTTAAAAAAGTAGCCTATTTTCCAGTCAAGGTCATAAGCTT